>NC_140948.1:90985028-91055028 GCF_014529385.1 Adiantum capillus-veneris
ACCTCCAATGGATGAAATACAATCGTTTTGATTTGAGATTCAAAACCCATGTTTGCTAGGGGCTTTTTAATTCTTTGCCTTTTTCGTATCACTGGTGCCGACATTTTTCTCCATTGCTTTCACTTTAATACTGCAGACATAAGAACTAGATGTTCAGTTGAAATAAATAAAAAAACTTTTCAATATATTAGAAAACCAATCACTAAGAAAGCAATCAAATCTACACAATATGAGATTTGCAATGCACTCTAGTCAATTCCACAAATCGACCACATATGTTCTGAGAGAACATACACATTGCAATGCACTCTCTACATTGCATTATGGAAACAAAAATAATATGAAATTGTCAATGCAATTATAAATAATGATTAGTTACATATCCTCTGCCATCTGAAAACAATAAGACACAACTATTTTCACATGCTACAAAGAATCATCAACATTTACATTGAAATGATGATAATTATTTGCAAAACACACATGAAAGAAATAATGTTGATGATTGACCATCTCATGCACTAACAATCTTTTAAATATAATACATAATTCACTCCCTATATAAACCAATGCATAAAACAAGGCAATGAAATATTCGATAGAATTACACAATTGAGGACTACTTGTACCCAATCAAGGATTGTAGCCCCCTTATGCATTCAATTCAATATATAAAAGCTAATTTCATCCAATTAAGGATTATAGCTATCATATTGTGCAGTGGAAATGTATATCAATTCAAATCTATGATGGTGAAAAATGCAAGACTTCAAGGATCTTTATATACCGAGTACACTAGTACACGGCATCCGACCCTTGACTATTGTAAGAAACTAGGCAACTAGGCTCTACTGGATCCTCCTCCCAACCTCCCTTTATAGGTGGGCTTCCATCCCCTTGCCCTAGACGGATCCCCTGCCCACACTACCTAGCCCGGCCCTTGGCTGTAGTCCTTGCCTAGCCTAGTCCTTAGGGTACAGGACCCATGTCCTGACATTACTTTCCCCTTAAGGAAGAGTTTTCGTCCTCGAAAACACAAGTAGTAACATCTTCTTAAGAATACTGGTGTTCTCTTTATTGACGTCCCATAAGTGAGCCAGTTGTCTGTATGACCGATAATTGGTGTAGTGAGGAGGTTCAATGAAACCAAGAGGAATATCTTGATTTTCAACATTGTTGTCCGTTTGCAACCACTTTGGTCTAAATGGTAACTCCATATATAACTCACTTGAGTGCTGTAAAGGAGGAACCACAACTAAGAGTCACTTGGGTTTAAATGGTAACTCCATTTATAACTCACTTGAGTACTGTAAAGGAGGAACCACAACTAAGAGTTGTCCAAAGGCATAACCAGTTTTCAGATCTTCTGAAGGTACTGGAATAATGCAAGGAAACCTTGGCGTAACTTTCCATGTAGTTGTGAGCCAGATTTCCTACTCGCCTGAGTATATTGAACAGTCCGTTACATGTTCATCCCTAATGAAGGTTACTTGCCATCATGTTCTGTCAGCACACCTCGTAAGTCCTTGAGGTATGAAAGTATTGACACAATCTCCAATCCCACCACCAGAGGTGTTCAAAGTCGAAAATCGTACGTAAGCAAATTCTATAATAGGGAGAAAATCATCTATTTAGAGATGCGTTGTGTTAACGTATGCTCTTAGCAGATCCTTTAGCACAAGAGTACTGTTTGTAATCTGCCCATCCCCTTGGATAACTGACAGTACTGAGGTGTGTTTTCCTCACGGTTACAGACAGTAGTCCCAGATGACTGGTAAATGGGAAATCACAGTAGTGGTTAACATTGGTGAAGAATTAACAATGTCTGAAATAACCATCGTGGTTAAGTTGAAAAAATCCGCAAACACCCAAACTCAGCCATGACCTCTATTGGTGATTTTAGTGGATCCAAAAGTAATCTCAAAGAGATAGTGCACATAGAGTGCAAAATGCTTCATAAGCAACAACTTGAGGAATATGCATGCCATTCCAAATCAGCCTTTGCTAAACACTAGGGCCCATAACACCTAGTGTCCATGCATTTAGCAAAACACAGATCCGAACCTGTATTTCCATGGTAATTCTTGCCAATACTTATGGCAAATGTGATGCGCCTAGCACACATTAACAGGAATGTAAATAGTTCTAAAAAGAAACTAAATACTTTCATTTGCAATCTTTTGCAGGCTTTGCTTAAACGTCTGAATCATAATAGAAGGTGAAACAGCGATCACTTCAAGATAAAAACAATGAAAATTTTTCATTTGCTATATGTATAAACAACCATCTGTAATGTTGTTTAGCAATACTTGTACCTTAACAAGTCATTCTAAGTATCCGACAATTTCTGGCCACGAAATTGCTCCTGATACGTCGTGCTGAAAATGATCTAGAAAACAGATGTGACCAGGACTTAGGGACTTTGTCGTGACACATATTTGAAATAGGGGACGCCAGTGTCAGTCCCAGAGACTCATATTCGCCACATGTGGAATATGTCTCAACTAAGAATGTCTGAAAAAGAACATCCTACAAGTACAAGATGTACTTGTGTGTGGAGGTACCTCTAAACACTTTACGACAAGAGTGAGAAGGACCCTCATTCATTGCTCCACACTGGCTAAACCGAACTCCTTGAGTTCCTAGACCAAGTTGTATCCCATGTGACAACATGTGCCAAATTGAACCCTACAAGTAGGTTCGTAACAGCATAAGGCAGAAAGATTGGATACTTGGCCCAAAATACTGTGTGCCGACATGCCCTTGGCATGACTCTGTAGCATTCAAGCATACTTATACGTCTTGAAAAACCAAGCAAAGCATACTAAAAATGGAATAACACCAAATCAATAGATGCATACTTGGAGATTCGAACGTAATGTGCACTTACCCGTATTCAAATGGGAAGGAGCACGTCTCCTACCTGAAAAAACAAACTGCATTGCACTGGGAAGCCTGGTTGTTGCCTTTGCAATCCAAGCTCTTGGATTAGAATCTACGTAGTCAAACCCCTTGATAAGACTTTTTGTAGAAACTGCTCAACTAGCAGATAACGGTAACCAACAGAGTTAACCGTGTACAGATTGAGTGGAATCAACTTGAAAAGTGTGCTCGTCTGCTACTGTGTGGTAGATTGCGGAATTCTTTCCTTGAAAGTATAACTGGGAGAGATCAACTGTGATCCTCAATGCAGATCAAACTGTGATCCTTAATGCCTATGGGGTGATGTAGTAATCACCTGTCGGGTCTTACCCCAAAACAATATGTCCATAGACACTCCTTAGTGCTATAGAGAGTGTAGGAGACCCACACAAGTGAACTACCGATCTCTTATGGACAGCCATGCTGTCAGAAATGATTGCTGCGTCTATACTCCGTGGTAGAGAGCAGCTGGTGTGAGTTTAAGATTATCAAAAACTCAACTTGAGTGTCGTACTAAAAACATGTAGTGCAAAAATGACACCCTAAATATCCGTAATGAGAAGACGCTTGCTTGTCCCATAACGTCGATGTGTACTTCCGTGGGTATATGTTGAAAACAATCACCCAAAAAATGCCAGTAGTTGGGTCTTACCCTTGTTCAGATATCGGTGCTTAGTCTGTTTGGCTCATAGCCCTTCTGCAAAGTAGTGATCAATCGAGGAACCGATGAAGACTAATTTGAGTAGTATCTTAAGCATGTGCTAGCTGTGAGTTAGAGCACCTTGGCTCAAGTTGACTCACGAGAAGAATATGTATCAAAAGCTTGTTATATTATTCCCTTAGAGAGAAGAAGAAGAAGAGCATACTGGGCTGAGGAACTTTCCTTAAGGTTGTAGAGTGTGTACCCAAGTTGTGTGTCCAGACTCATCTTATGCCGGACTTGCAGCTTAACGTATAAGCAGTCCACAATTTTTTGGTATGACTCTCTCATCGAGAGAGGTAATAGAAGAACGTAAAACTCATTCCGACCCACATACCTTGTAGGGGTCGTGATTGTATGAGGATGACTTGGCATTGGGAGTGTGCCTGGGAATCAAGTCCAAATTTTTGGTTCTTTTTATTGCGGTTGTTGACAGCAACCAAGAAACACATTAAACAATCCGTCACTTAGTTTGTCCTTGACAGAGTTGCGAGTGCAATAGCGGAAGTGTAATCCATGAAGCGGTGGAATTCAGGCCACCTAGTGAGCATGCCGTGCATGCAAAATTGTAAGCCCTTGGCTATTATAACGGCCTCAAGCATGAGAGCCGAAACCAAAAGTGCCTTGCAGAGTCTTCCTTGGTAGCGATGCATCATAACGTGTTGTTGCCATACATAAAATGGGAGTGAATTGCAATGGTAATAGTTTCCCAAACTGGCGTGCCAATGCCCTTGATGCCAAGTCAATGGGCAGTATCGTGGCACATGTGAGAAGCCTTGTGTCATGTGAAATGGGCCAAGCATTTGGTATTTCATAATACTGTCCACAGTAAATGCAAAACCTGAGTTGCAGGACACGTGTATCATATACACCCTAATTCAGTGATCTTGGATGCATCTCAGAATGTTTTCGGTAGATCACATAAGCCGAGATGATGTGACTGGTCATACCAAAAATGAGTGTGGCAGAAAACAATTCGGGTTTAACAGTACCCAATTCAAAAAAAACGTACAATATGCTGAAACTTCCATATTGAAGTATGAAAAAATGGCTACGCCTAACATATTCAAAAATCCATATAACTACTGTGTCGTGCACCAAAACTGGAGTTGATGTCAAAGCACAAACTCATGCATCATGCTTAAATGTTCCGACATGTGGGCACTGCTTTTTTTGATGTGTTCCTAAGCAAATAAAGCATAATTTTTAACTTTTTGCACGTTGAAATTCGGATGGTGATAGGCACTTCTTGACCACGTTGGTCGTGCCCTGATTTGTTCTGACAACCAAAGTATTGTGGACATGTTGGACCTCTTTGGTCATAACTGGTAAATTGGCAACCCCCTGGATTGCTCGCAAGTGGAGAGCTGATTCTGGTAGCATTCTATAAATTAGTTGTGTAAGATTTTCTACTTGTGTAACCAAGATTTGAACCCTCACAGCGAGCTTGCGAAATCGGGCATCAAAAGTTTTCCAGTCCTGTCGAGTGACACACTCCTTGGCATCTGGCAATTGACTGTCATCCTCTAGAATATCCAACACGCTCTGGAAGGAGGGGTTAACAAACGAGGAGACAGAGATGGATCACCTGGGTTTGCACCATCCATCCCTGTTGCCACGAGGGTACTCTCCGTGAGAGTATCCGGCCCCATGACATCCACAGGTGGAGCCCATTCAATATATTCAAAGTCAAACATGTGTTGATCATCAATTTCCGCACTCATGGAAAATCTGTGTTGTGCGAACAAAAGAGAAAACAGTACCTGATGTCGATCGCCCTTGCAAAGTATAGCTACTCCGTGTCGTAGCCTGAATCGTCTCAGCACTTAATCGAATTTATAGCAGATTGCTAGAATGAACTGATCTGAGCTGAACGCCTAGGTTGAAGTCAGATTGTAAATCCCAAGCCACCGAGCAATCAATAATTGATTTGGAACCGAGGACGCCTTTGAAAACGCAAATCAATTCAGAGTAGTCGATGATGGGATTTGCATCGTATGCAAACGAAAAATCAGTCGGAATTTGATTTGCTCAAAATACTGAATTAGTCTAGCCGAAAAACGAATTATGGTTGTTTATCTTCCACCCGAACACGCAGGTTCTGGAATTTTCTGCAGTATTCAAGTAAAATTTGAAGCCGTGACGATCGAGGGGCTTTCCTCTGTGGTTGAAGCTTGCTCTGGATTGCCCGCCTACCTTGAGTTGCTAATGTACTCATGGGAAGGGCCACTGAGAGTGGCCAAGACGCAATTGAATGGCCAAAGGCCCTTGTAAATATGAAATCTCCAAGCTTTTAAGCACAGGCAGCGAGCAGACGAAAACGAGGATGATGGCAATGATAGGGTGCCTTGCACAGGCCGGATACGGCTGCGAGGGACTGGCGCTAGCCTTGCAACCTGAGGGCGCTCCTTTCAAGCCCAACTCCCCCCGTTTTCATGCACCACACAGTGGGTTCCAAAATGGGAAGAAGTGCCCGATTTGGAAAGAAAAAAGGCTAAAATTGGAAAAGGACCTTAAAAAGCAGCGGTTCTCACAAAAGGGGCATGTTTTTAGGGGCCAAAGATGACCACGCCTAGAGAGAGAGTGGAAGAGATTCCCAAGCTCTGATACCAGTGTAAGAAACTAGGCAACTAGGCTCTACTGGATCCTCCTCCCAACCTCCCTTTATAGGTGGGCTCCTAGCCCCTTGCCCTAGCCAGATCTCCTATCCACACTGCCTAGCCCGGCCCTTGGATGTAGTCCTTGCCTAGCCTAGTCCTTAGGGTACAGGACCCCTGTCCTGACAACTATCAACTCGTTATTTAAATATGCTCATCTTCTAAAACCAACTACAGCCCTTTTATGGACCAATGGCTTCATCACAATGAGCATGACTCTCCAAATTCTCAATTGTTTTGGTTTAGTACCTTTATGTTCGGTGAAGGATTTAAATTTTTTGAGAAGTGGTTACCAAATTAAGAATCACGTTCGGCCCAAGAAAAGGACCTGTGACTCTGTAACCTTAGGTCAATTCACAAGGAGATGACTGTACCCGGCACTCGGATATACTCCCCAGGGATTTGCCTAGTTAAAATGCCAAAGTAAGAAGAGGTTTACTATATAAGTCTGGCCCGCCAGGCTTTCCCATTTTCCCGGCGGGCCCGCCGGTAAAACCCTACAGCCCGGCGGGGCCCGCCGGGAAAATGAAAAATCCCGACGGGCCTACCGGCTCTATTGGTTTTTGCAAGTCACCATCAAGATCACGTTAACAATTAATGTGATCACGTGATTTTCTTGTGTAAATACTAGAGTTATTAACGTAATCACACGATCGTGATTATGTCAATGAAATCCCTGACTGCCCCGCTCTGATGGAAAGTCGCCTGCCTTGGCTTCCCTACCTCCCACTCATGAATAGAATCCTACCCGGATTACCTCGTACATTCAGCGAGGCTAGGCGGCCACGGCACCACCTCTAATGAGCATCTGTCAGAGTGCATACCAGCCTCCTCCAATATAAAAGGTGAGGGTGTTTTTTCCCCTCACTTAGGCTTGGTCTTCCTTAGCTACTTGGAAATCTGCTTGGCATGGCGACTGCTCACAGGTTTCGTTAAATCTCATAACTTCAAATCCATGCTCTGATATCTGAATATAAAACAGGAATTAAAAAAAAACCTTATTGAAAAACTGGTCTTTTTGGATTCTTTTATCTTCTCACATTGGCAAAGGAGTTTTTTCTTTGGATGCTTGACTGGTACTGACTGCATAAAAGTTGACATTAAATACTAGTGATGGTGTTGGTTATGCATAAACTCTAGTGATGGTACTGGTTTGGGCTTCTTTATCTAGTACTGACTGAAACCTGGTGATGGTGCTGGTTATGCATAAACTCTGGTGCTTACTTTGCAATTTTTTCACATTTACCACTATTTCATAACACGAGTCTCTTTCTGTTGACATATAAAAGATGGATGGTTTTTCATTCTGATAATTACGGTTGATGAAGTTACATTCAAGAAGAAAAAGGAGGAGTTAATACTAGATAATTTGGCCTGGTCTAACTGGGCCTAGGTAATATTGTAATATGAGGGAGATTGCTTCTTGCCCTTACCTTGGAAATTTGACTGCAAAGGGGATGCTCTATGTCCTTTTTGATTGCTGAAGGCAAAGAAGTAATATTTTTTGCTACTGATATTTGCTGAAGGCAAAGAAGTAATATTTTTTGCTACTGATATTTTGCTGGCATTATTATAACTATTGCAGTAGGATTTGGGAAACTACTTGCTCACTGGTAACTGGAAGCACAAAATGGGATCCTTTCTGTAAACTTATATGGCATGCTTGTTGGATTTGTTTTACCTACAAACAGGGATTGGTTAGGCATTGGCTATCTGGCTAGGATCTGACCATTTTTTCATACATAAAACACTATAATTTATCTGGCTCTTAGGGGTGTTGGAGCTTGTGCTAGGAAGCCATGGTTGTGCAAAGCAAGAAGAGGGACGAGAGAGAGAGAGAGAGAGAGAGAGAGAGAGAGAGAGAGAGAGAGAGAGAGAGAGAGAGAGAGAGAGAGAGAGAGGAAGTCGACACATTTTTGGAAGTAAAAGAACATGCTACATCTAATTTCATTCAAATGAAGACTTTACATAGCTTTTTTAAAGGTGATATCAACCACACCTTTTGCTCATGCAAACTCCACTAATTGATGGTCTATAGCTGCATGGCTTGAGACTTGTTCTCACGGGCTGACCGACAAGGGCTTGAACCCAACAATCCCCCCCTCAAGCCCGAACTGGACAAGCAACTCATGATACCTCAAGTTTTTGGTGTACTCATCAACCGTGAGTTTTAGGTTTTCTCACAACCAAGGATTTCAGGTGTATCCATAACCTGGTGCTAGATCAATAATCCCCCCTTGAACAGATAGGGTGTAGGTCAAAAAAGTTAGCTACCAGAAATGGAGTTTTTGGTTCATTGCCAAACCTTGGGTTTATGGTGTACCCAGTAACCTCATGAGAAGTAGGAAAAAAATAAGACTTGAGAACAAAAATGATAAATGGGAGGTCTTACCACTCATGGGTGGCAGTGTCTATAGCCCATACAATTTATTTTGAGTAAACAACATGAAAAGAGTTGATCTAATAAATTTCCTCGTCAATAGAATATATTGGAGATTCAGCGTCTCCCTCAACCACATGAATTTGAGTTTTACCCTTTTGAAAGCACTTATTTGAAGGATGATTTGTTTTACCACAGTGAACACAAGGATTCTTCTTGAAACAGTCTTTCATCTAATGATTGTTGCGCCCACAAATGGCACAAGATCTGATTCCATTGAATGGTCGAGATGACGCTGCTGTAGCAGCACATTTAGTGACTGCATTTGCACTAGAAGTATCAGAAGAACTGGTGGGGATACGGCATTCAAGACTGTATATACACTCAGAATAATAGTAGAATTGGTACTAGGTACCCTGTGCTCTTCTTCCTACAATGAATTGATGATACCATCCAAGGAGGGCAGCGGATCTTTCTCTTTTAAAACAGTAACAGTTTGATGAAATTTGTCAGTCAAACTTTTTAACAAAATGGCTGTGAGATCTTCTTCTGGTACTGAAGCTTCGACATCAACAAGTTGAGTTTTAATACTCTTCAGTCTATTGGCTAAAGCTGCAATGTTTTCATCTTCACGCATGCGGATGGAATATAATTCCATTTTCAAACTCATTTTTGAATACTTAGATTTGGCACCGAAAAGCTTCTCTAACTCTATCCAGGTAGCACTTGAAGAATCAACATCGTCCAAATAATGAATAAAATCGTCTTCTAAGGAGGTTAGGATGATACCAAAAGCTTGTTCGTCTTTCCTTTGTAGCTCAGCAGATAATGCCCTTGTAACTGCAGCGGATGTTCCAGATTCGTCGGTTGCGAGAGGCTTGACCACGTTCCATAAGTTTTTGCGCATCAAATAGCCTTTAACTTTGATCTGCCAAGTATGGAAGCCGGATCCATTGAACTTGTCGACTTTTGATGCCATATTCGATATGCAAAGGATAGCTTTATGATGGCAAAAAATGTCCGTCAAAGAGTCGAAAACAATTGATTTTAATTCAAGAGTCAATTTGCAGCAATCAAATTTCCGAGAAGCAACTTTGATAACAATTGATTTTCTGGAAATTCTGCAAACTAGTAAAATGCTGTAGTCCTAGCACACCGAAACACGAGCAAATATTGCAAGAATTGTAGCACAAAGAATTTGTGAGGATTTTGCAAGGGTGGGAAACAGTGCTTAAATGCATAATCCCAATGACCATGTGTAAAATTAGAAAACCTGTGTGTGAAACCAAAGGTGTTTGGCTTTTCAATTTTTTGTGTAGCGCAGGCAGATGGCGGGCATGGCGATTATGCTTCAAGCGGGCTGTAGAAGTTGATTTTTAGCAGATGCTCTAGAGTCGAGAAACCATCAGCGTGCCAGGGCGAAGCTATTGATGCCAACTTTGTGTGTTTTGCAAGAGCGCGACTCCGCGTCCTTCATCTCTGCAGACAACGGTTCTCACAGGGCAGCTTCTTCGAGTCGAGCGGAGGCTGGGGAAGGGCCCTTATGGCTCTGATACCAGTTGTTGGAGCTCGTGCTAGGAAGCCATGGTGGTGCATAGCAAGAAGAGGAACGAGAGAGAGAGAGAGAGAGAGAGAGAGAGAGAGAGAGAGAGAGAGAGAGAGAGAGAGAGAGAGAGAGAGAGAGAGAGAGAGAGAGAGAGAGAGAGAGAGAGAGAGAGAGAGAGAGAGAGAGAGAGAGAGAGAGAGAGAGAGAGGAAGTCGATACAGTTTTGGAAGTAAAAGAGCACGCTACATCTAATTTCATTCAAATGAAGACTTTACATAGTTTTTTTAAAGGTGATATCAACCACACCTTTTGCTCATGCAAACTCCACTAACTGATGGTCTATAGTTGCATGCCTTGAGACTTGTTCTCACGGGCTGACCGACAAGGGCTTGAACCCAACAAGGGGTACTGCCTTAAAATGTATGCAGGCTTTGATATGACTTCTCGGTCTTAAGTTTCATTGAATCAGATGCATGGTATGGCTGGTCACTATCTGGCCCTGACTGTTAGGATTGCTAGGTTGATTCCTCTTCTGGTTGGTCGAGGAAGGTACTCATGCTGACTGCCTTGATACTTAGATAATTGTTGACAAGATATTTGATGATATGTACTTGATGATTAACTTGCTGGTCTTTTCTGGTTTGGCTGCCATTTTCTGGTACAGTTTTGTTCACATCAGTATAGATTGTTGTTTGGCTTCTTGACTGATCCTCTGCTACTGAGCTGGAATATGACATCTAGCACTATTTTAAAAGAACCAGTTGGTGAGCATATGGGCTGATTTCCTGGTGGTGGTGCTCGCTATGCATAGTTTTTTCGGTTACTGAAATGCTTGGTCTAGCTGGTCATACTTGGAAGTTACATATTTAGGCTTAATCTAAAGGAACATTGCAAAAGGGAACACTGGTTTTTTCTACCATTTTCTGGTTCAGATTGGTTCACATCAGTATATGATGGTGTTTGGGTTTCTTTTTCTGGTACTGTCTGATCCTCTGCTACTGGGCTGAAGTATAGCAAATACAAGTAGATTCCCAATACAAGTGTTTCTCGATATTTTAATTTTTGGCAGTTACTCGAGTAAGTATCAGGAATCTACTTGTATCGGGAAGACATTACTCGTATCGGGAATCTACTTGTATGACAAAGCTTCTACAGGAGTAATGTCTTCCTTGAGGACTTTATCTAGAGACAAATCTTCCCTTTTGAGGGTCACTCTTATATATATTTTTTATGCTTATGAAATCAAAAATCTCATCTTTCTGGTGAGGGAGTAGGCCCATACACAATGGGCCTACTGCCAAGACCCATTGTGTATGGCACCTGGGTTAGGGCGGGTACACACACACACACACACACACACACACACACACACACACACACACACACACACACACACACACACACACACACACACACACACACACACACACACACACACACACACACACACACACTGTGTCACAGTAGCTGACCATAGCTATATACACACACACACACACACACACACACTTGGTCATGACTTCTGACCAGGATGGCACCTATGGGGCTCGGTTAATGTTCTATTGTGGCTTTAGCGGATTTTACCTTATGGTTTACATGCTAAATTACTGCCTTGGGGCTGTGGTGGCTCTAACACCTCATCTGGAGGGGGTGGTAGACTATACTCCGAATCACTTTCTGAACTCAAGCGGTTAAATTGAGTTGTTGCCTGGTAAGGGATTACCATGTGCTTTACAAATGCTTGATTTGTTATCACATTGGTTGATATTAGAGTTTACCATAAAATTAGAACCTTCCCAACATCTTGTGTTGGCTACCCTATGGATACTGTCCCCTAATCTACCTCCTACCAGTTTTAGTTTTTAAAGCTAAAACCTATTATCTAGCCCCTCAAAAACCTCGGTGCCCTTCGAGTTCACTATCTCTACTTAGGTTTTTATCATGCTGTCGCGAATTTCATACTGTATCATTGCCCCGCTCTGATGGAAAGTCTCCTGCCTTGGCTTCCCTACCTCCCACTCATGAATAGAATCCTACCCGGATTACGTCATACATTCATCGAGGCTAGGCGGCCGTGGCACCACCTCTAATGAGCATCTGTCGGAGTGCATCCCTGCCTCCTCCACTATAAAAGGTGAGGGTGTTTTTTCCCCTCACCTAGGGTTGGTCTTCCTTAGCTGCTTGGAAATTTGCTTGGGATGGCGACTGCTCACAGGTTTCGTTAAATCTCATAACTTCAAATCCATGCTCTGATATCTGACTATAAAACAGGAATTTAAAAAAAACCTTATTGAAAAACTGGTCTTTTTGGATTCTTTTATCTTCTCACATTAGGAAAGGAGCTTTTTGTTTGGATGCTTGACTGGTATGGACTGCATAAAAGTTGACATTAAATACTAGTGATGGTGCTAGTTATGCATAAACTCTAGTGATGGTATTGGTTTGTGCTTATTTATCTGGTACTGAGACTAAAACCTGGTGATGGTGCTGGTTATGCATAAACTCTCGTGCTGACTTTGCAATTTTTTCACATTTACCACTATTTCATAACATGAGTCTCTTTCTGTTGACATATAAAAGATGGATGGTTTTTCATTCTGATAATTACGGTTGATGAAGTTACATTCAAGAAGAAAAAGGAGGAGTTAATACTAGATAATTTGGCCTAGTCTAGCTGGGCCTAGGTAATATTGTAATATGAGGGAGACTGCTTCTTGCCCTTACCTTGGAAATTTGACTGCAAAGGGGGATTCTCTATGTCCTTTTTGATTGCTGAAGGCAAAGAGATAATATTTTTTGCTACTGATATTTTGGTGGCATTATTATAACTATTGCAGTAGGATTTGGGAAACTAGTTGCTCACTGGTAACTGGAAGCACAAAATGGGATCCTTTCTGTAAACTTATATGGCATGCTTGTTGGCTTTGTTTTACCTACAAACAGGGATTGGTTAGGGATTGGCTATTTGGCTAGGATCTAACCATTTTTACATACATAAAACACTCTAATTATCTGGCTCTTAGGGGTACTGCCTTAAAATGTAAGCAGGCTTTGATGTGACTTCTCGGTCTTAGGTTTCATTGAATCAGATGCATGGTATGGCTGGTCACTATCTGGCCCTGACTTTTAGGATTGCTAGGTTGATTCCTCATCTGGGTTGTCGAGGAAGGTACTGATGCTGTTTGCTGATATGTACTTGACGATTATCTTGCTGGTCTTTTCTGGTTTGGCTGCCATTTTTTGGTACAGTTTTGTTCACATCAGTATAGATTGCTGTGTGGCTTCTTGACTTCATAGTCGTCCTCGACTATGAGGTAGAGAAGATAAAGCCAGATCATTAGTCTGTTTGCTAGCGGGTAGAGGATCCCTATTTAACCCTACTACACTGTTCTAGAATGGATGACTAATCCATTTGGCACTTGAGAGTCTTAGCTACCGCCGCAAGCATGTGTGTACGTCAGTCCTATCAATCTTCCATAGTAGAGTGACAAGCTCTACTTGGTGTTTGGGAAACGTCGTCTCTACAAACATGATCCTAAACATGCATACTTTTTATCATTTGTGCTCAATAAAGAAAAAGAGTCTTATAAGACAAAAAATTTGTTCATTTAAACATATTTATATTTGCTTACTCTAGGGAAGCATTGTAAGCATTGACAAGGTTTAGGTTATCCTTTAATTGTATGCCTTGCATCCATCTAGCATGTTCAAAAGGATAGTTCTTAAACTTAATAAGATACCGTCAGATAATCTTACCGCCTCTCAATACCTTGTCTTCGTGTTGGAGAATGGACTCCGGCTGTAGCACTTCTTCTTGGTCCTCAATCTCCGGTGGGTCTTCAATAGTTGGTTCTTGAGGTGGATCTCTTTTGTAAGGCTTTAGTAGGCTCACACGGAAAGCATTGTGTATGAGCCAACGACTGGGCAACTTGAGTTGATAGGCCATCTCATTGATCGGCCTAAGAATCTGAAAGGAACCATAGTACCTTTTTGCTAGTTTAGCATAGTACTTTTGGTGTCCTGTAGGATTCTTGCCCGTTGTGTGCCTTAATTGAGCCTTGGGAAACTTAAGCAAGACTCAATCATTTTGTTTAAAGGCTTGAGCTCTTCTGTGTTTATTTGTGAGATAGAGATAGAATCCTTAATATTTTGGAAAGATTCTTGTAGGTCTCGGCTATACTCATCTGCAACGAAGATCTTCCTGTGTATCTTAAGTAGCAGGGGACTTTTGGATCTTCCCTCAATTACCTCAAAAGGTGCTTTTCCCGTGGAGGTATGTACAGTGTTATTGTAGGCACACTCCACCAACGGTAAGTAGTTCTCCCATTGGGACCTTTGATCTACTTCTGTTACATAGGCTTTTAGTAGATCAAGAATTGTTAGGTTAGCTATTTCACTTTGGCCATCCGTTTGGGGATGATAGGCGGAAGAGAAGTTTAGCCTTGTACCTAAATTCTCAAAGAGACCCTTCGAAAAATTACTCGTCATTTGAGTATCTCTATCCGCCACTATGGACATTGGAAAGCCATGGTACTTGAAGATTTGTGATATAAAGAGGGTTGGCATTTGATGGGCTGTGATAGTCTTTTTTACAGGTATGAAATGTGCTTGTTTGCTAAACCTGTCTACTATCGTCCATATTCTTGTATTCCCATGGATAGACTTAGGCAATCCAAAGATAAAATTCATGGATATTCTCTTCCATAGTGAACTAGGGATTGACAAAGGTTGAAGCAATCTAGGTTGCTTCCCTTTATCAAAATTTGTCTTTTGGCATACCACACATTTAGAAACATACTCTTGTATGTTTGCTTTCATGGTAGGCCAATAGAAATATGTTTCTATCCTTTTTAGGGCAGACTGAATCCCTCTATGCTTCACATAAGTAGGAGCATGAAATTCATACATTAATTTCTCATGTAGTGAGTTAGTAACGCATAGTCTATTGCCATAGAGAAGATAACCATCTTGTAGGATAAATGGTTCTTCTTTCTTCCCTAGTGCAAGGGATGAAATCACATCTCTTAAATCGGGATCGATAGCGTACTCATCTATCATAGAAGATACATAATTGTGAGTTGCTATGAAAACCGCATTCACTTTCGGTCGTCTTGAGAGTGCATCGGCTACTTGATTATGCTTGCTAGCAACGAGCAATATGAAAATGAAATTGTGAAAGGAAATTTTCCCACCTCATTTGTATGTCGGAGAGCTTGGCATGTGTCATGAAGTACTTAAGGCTAAGGTGATTCTTCCGTAGAATGAAAGGAATCCCCAATAAATAGTGCTTTCATGAGTCTAAGGCATGTAGAACTGCGAGGAATTCCTTTTCATATATGCTTAGAGCTTGCTCCACAGGGTCGAGCCTTTGAATTTCATAGGCTATAGCGTGCCCTTCTTGGAGAAAACCAGCTCCAAGGCAATTACAACAAGCGCATTAAACCTCAAATGGCTTTGAGAGATCGGGTTGTGTAAGCATAGGTTTAGAGATAAAATTTTATTTAAGATTTTCAAAAGCATTGTTCTCCTTGGTAGACCATGTATACCTAACGTTTTTCTTTGTTAGGTCATGTAATGGTCCCGCGATTTGTGAGAATTTTTCTATAAAGCGTCTATAGTATGCACACATACCTATAAAGCTTCTTAGTTCATGTAGATTCCTTGGATTAGGCCATCCTTTTATTACCTCTAGCGTTGATGGATCCATTTGGATGCCATCTTGAGAGATAATGTGACCTAAATATTGAATCTCTTGTAAGAAAAATTCACTTTTCTTTTGATTAATATAAAGTTCATTCTCTCGTAAAACTTGAAATATTACTCATCTAGTGACTTAGAGTAGATGATTATATCATCAAAGAACACTCCAGTAAAGGTTTGGTGAGGCCCAAATAGCTTCTCCAACAAGTGGTTAAATGTGGCTGGTGCATTGGTCAAGCCAAAAGGAATGACAATGTACTCGTAAAGACCAAATGTAGTGCAAAATTCGGTCTTTACAATGTCTTGATCGACTATCCTTATTTGATGGTAGCCACTTTTTAGGTCAATACTATTGAAGTAGGTCAAGCCTTGTAGCTTATCAAATAGTTCTTCTAACAGTAGAACGGGAAACCTATTTTTGATAGTGATCCTATTTAGTGCTCTATAGTCGACACACATATGATATGTGCCGTCTTTCTTTTTCACTAATAACACTAGTGAACAAAATGGAGATGAGCTACTCATACTCTTGCCGCATAATCTCCTCTTGTTGAGCTTGGGATACTCTATAAGGATGCAACATTTAATGGTCTAGTAACTTGTGTGTAGCGGAAATTAACATAGACATAGTGAGCATTTCATTAAGAATAGATTCCTAATGAGCATAGCAAGAGTGCTTGGATGGCGAGATCAACAAAAGCATAACACCTAGTTAGATAGGCATGAACAATGCTTCAAAAAGAGGTCAGAGAAATTAAGCTATTGACAACAATTGAGGACCGGATTTACATGGAGCCAGTGCCCCCTCCAAAAGGCTTTGTATTATGGGTTTCCCCCCATCAAGGGAGACATTTTACAACGTAGTACTTTGTGTTCCTTCAATAACTTGCTCGTGCAATGAAGATGGAAGCTTCGCTTACACTTGAAAACACAACATCAATTCCCTCACGGTCTTAGACCCAAGACCTCATACACCTTCGAAGATGGTGAGAGCTAGCGGGGTATGAGAGTAGATCGAGAGGAAGAAGAAGTATTCTTACGAGAAAGAAGTATGTATCCTCACATAATCACTCTTAATAGATTAGCATAGCTTAGTAATTAGCATGGTAGAGGAGATGAGCATGCATTGGAGCTTGGATCTTGGTTGGATTTGCCTCACAAAGCCAAGAGTTACTGGTGTAGGCCTCCCTTCTCACAAGCTTGGAGTAGATGATTAGCTTTCCATTAAAGCTTAAGAAGGAGATAGTCTTCTTTACTTCACACATGAGCTTGTGTGAGTGTGTGTGTTTGTGATAATGCCTTGCAAAAATCAGTCCCCTCTCCCTCTTGGTCCACCCCTCTTGCTAATTCCTCTCATTGGCTCATGCCAAGCTTAGCCAATAGGAAATTAGAAGCATAGTTGCTAGCCTTGTGACATGTGTCTCCCTTTCCCCTTTTGTGAGAGCTTTAGGTATTTAAATGATTCAATTAATCTCTCATTGGACCTCTTGGTCTTCTGGCCAATAGGAATCAGGCAAGCCATTGGGCCGTTGAATGTTCATTGGACCCCTTGGGACACTGTTTAATAGTCTTCTAGAGAGCTTAATTTCTATTGGTTCTTTTATCAAGTGTTTTTAAATGAATTAAACTAAATTTACTCTAGCATAATTCTCATTGGTCCACCTCTATGGCCATCCAATAGGATTTGAATGCACCTTGGGGGCAACTGGGCTAGGATCCTGATATGTGCCCACTATGACCTTTGGGTAAAGGGAACTTGGAAGAGTGTGTGTGTGTTTCTCTCTCATCCCCTACAACAATGGCTTGCCCCCTCCTTGATAGGGATGTGGGAAGAATTTTGAGTCTCCCCACAAGCATCCAAATGTCCCGAAGGTTTGACCAGAGAACCTTTCATTTAATCTTGAAACCTAAGCTTTTTGGAAGTCTTAATGAGTTGAACCTTAGGGTCTTTGAAGCCCATTAATGCACATTTCTCTTTTGCAGATGTTCCCTCTTTGGATCCCTATTTTCCCTCCTTTGGATCCCTACTGAGATCGGTCTGCTAGCCTTACCAATATTCTAGCTTTTTGTCCCCTAGTACTTCCCCGTATTAAATGACCAGTTTAAGATGAGAAAATCATTTAGGAGAATTAGATGTTAGTTATTATGACATTACCTCTCTCTTGGAATCATAGTCGTCCTTGACCATAAAGTAGAGACGATAAAGCCTAGTCATTATTAGTCCATTGGCTAGCGGGTAGAGGACCCCTATTTTACCCTACGACATCGTCCCAGAATGGATGACTAGTCCATTTGGTGCTTGAGAGTGTTAGTTTCTGCAAGCATGTCTACACATTAGTCCTATCAATCTTCCATAGTAGAGTGACAAGCTCTACTTGGTGTTCGAGAGACGTCGTCTCCGCAAACATGATCGTAAGCATGCATACTTCTTAATCATTTGTGCACAATAAACAAAAAGAGAGTCTTATAAGACAAAAACTTTGTTCATTTTAAAAATATTTACATTTGCTTACTCTAGGGAAGCATTGTAAGGGTTGACAAGGTTTAGGTTATCCTTTAATTGTATGCCTTGCATCCATCTAGAATGTTCAAAAGGATAGTTCTTAAACTTAATAAGACACCGTCAGATAATCTTACCGCTTCTCAATACCTTGTCTTCATGTCGGAGAATGGACTTGAGTTGCAACACCTCTTCTTGGTCCTCGATCTTCGGTGGGTCTTCAATAGTTGGTTCTTGGGGTGGATCTCCTTTGTAAGACTCTCACATGGAAAGCATTGTGTATGAGCCAATGACTGTGCAACTTGAGTTGATAAGCAATCTCATTGATTGGCCTAAGAATCTGAAAGGGACCATAGTACCTTTTTGCTAGTTTCTCATAGTACTTTTGGTGTACCGTAGGATTCTTGCCCGTTGTGTGCCTTAGTCAAGCCTTGGGAAACTTAAGCAAGACCCAATCATTTTGTTTAAAGGCTTGAGCTCTTCTGTGCTTATTAGCAACAAACTTTTGTCTTTGTTGTGAGATAGAGATAGCATCCTTAATCTTTTGAAAGATTCTTGTAGGTCTCGTCTATACTCATGTGTAGAGAAGATCTTCCCATGTACCTTAAGTAGCAGGGGACTTTTGGATCTTCCTTCAATTACCTTAAAGGCGCTCTTCCGGTGGAGGTATGCGTAATATTATTGGAGGCATACTCCACTAAGGGTAAGTAATTCTCCCATTGGGACCTTTGATCTACTTCAGTTACATAGGATTTTAGTAGATCAAGAATTGTTAGTTTAGCTATTTCACTTTGGCCATCCGTTTGCGGGTGATAGTTCGAAGAGAAGTTTAGCCTTGTCCCTAAATTCTCAAAGAGGCCCTTCCAAAAATTACTAGCCATTCTAGGATCTCTATTCGACACTATGGACATTGGCAAGCCGTGGTACTTGAAAATCCGTGATATAAAGAGGGCTACCATTTGATGGGCTTTGATAGTCTTTTTGACAGGTATAAAATGTGCTTGTTTGCTGAACGTGTCTACCATCGTCCATATTCCCATATTCCCATGGATAGACTTGGGCAATCCAAAGATAAAATCCATGGATATGATCTCCCATGATGAACTAGGGATTGACAAAGGTTGAATCAATCCACGTTTCTTGCCTCAATCAAACTTCATCTTTTGGCATACCACACATTTAGAAACATATCTTATATGTTTGCTTTCATGTCAAGTGGCCGATGCACTTCTACGACGACCAAAAGTTAATGCGGTGTCTATAGCTACTCACAATGATCTATCTTCTATAATAGATGAGTATGCTATTGACCCTGACTTTAGAGACACAATGTTAGCCCTTGCTTTGGGGAAGAAAGAGGAACCATTCACCTTGCAAGATGGTTATCTTCTCCAGGGAAATAGGCTATGTGTTACCCATTCCCTTCATGAGAAATTTATGTATGAATCCCATGCTCCTCCCTATGTGGGGCATAGAGAAATTCAACCTACTCTTCGAGGAGTGGAGACGTATTTCTATTGGCCTACCATGAAAGTAGACATACAAGAGTATGTTTCAAAATGTGTAGTATGCCAAAAGGCCAAATATGATAGAGGGAAGCAACCTGGATTACTCCAGCCATTGCCTATCCCAAATTCACCATGGAAGAGTATATCCATGGATTTTATCTTTGGATTGACCAAGTCTATCCATGGGAATACGGGAATATGGACAACAGTCGATAGGTTTAGCAATCAAGCACACTTTATTCCTATCAAAAAGACTATTAAGGCACACCAAATGGCAACTCTCTTCATATCTCAGATTTTCAAACACGATATTTTACCAACATCCATTGTGTCAGATAGAGATCCTAGAATGAACAATAATTTCTGGAAAGGACTCTTTGAAAATCTAGGAACAAGATTGAATTTCTCTTTGGCCTATCATCCACAAACGGATGGCCAAAGTGAGATAGCCAATCTTATGATACTCGATCTACTCAAGAATTATGTTATCGAAGTAGATCAACGCTCACAATGGGAAAAGTACTTACCTCTTGTAGAGTATGCAATTATTATGTACATACTTCTAGATATAGACATGTGCTTATAGATCTATCTCAACACGGCACCAATGGTAAAGGGGCCCAAATGAGAGATGGTCTATCAAAGAGCAAGGATAACCAATGGAGCATAATACCTTAGGGTTAGCTTCATTTAAGACCCCCAATAGTTAGTGTAAAAGTACTTGGACCTTAGGTAATCTAGGGCTGAGCTTGAGGTGGGAACCCGGCCCAAGCTTGAGGTGCTTGAGGTGGGAACCCGGTCCAAGCTTAAGGGGCTTGAGGTGCTTGATGAGTGAGGTGCTTGAGATGTTTGAGGTGCTTGATGATTGAGATTCTTGAGGTGCTTGACATGCTTGAGATGCTAGGGTTGTACTTGAGGTAATAACCCTTAAAGTGCTTAAGGCCAAGCTTGTAGTGGGAACTGGGCCGAAGCTTGAGAGGCTTGAGGTGTCAAAAGTCAAAGATCCAATCCCTACAAGGAGGGGGCAAGACCTACATGAGGGGGGATGAGAGAGAACACCCACACAAGGCATACTTGATACAAAGAAAGCATAAGGGACACTTGTCAAGTTCCTCCTCATGTTGCCCTCATGGTGTGCCTGAAGCCTATTGATTGGCTACCCAAGCGGTCCAATGATATTTTAGGAGACTTAATTAATTGTCTTTGCATTTATTAAGTCCTCTCTCTCAAAGGGGAAAGGGGGACAATTGTCCCAAGGCTACCCTTGTTGCTTGTAATGCCTTTTGCCTGTATTGGCTAGGCCTGAAGGGGTCCAATGAGCTTGAAGCATGAGCTACAAGGGGGGGTCAACCAAAGCAAGCTAGGGGGTTGCTTAGGGGGTATACTCTCCCACACACACTCACACACACTCTCATTATGCATTGTACAAAGTGCAAGAGCTCCCTCTCCTTCTCCAAGCAAGTAGAGGTTGAGAGCCTACACCAACACTCTTGGCTATGGAGTGCAAATCCAACCAAGAGCCATTCTTCAATAATTATTTCTCCCATGAAATGTTTCTTCTTCCTCTTCCGTACCCTCATTCCCTGCTAGCTCTCTCCACCTTCGAAGGTGTTTGAGGTCTTGGGGCTGAAGCTTGGGATAGTTAAAGCTTTCTTCAAAGTTTATGTTATGATTGTGATGCATGAAGCTTTCCATCTTCATTGCGTCACTTAGGGCACAAGGAACACAAAGATTGTATTGTAACAAGTCTCTCTTACTGGGAGAAATCATAATACAAATGACTATTGGAGGGGGGATCTGCTCCACATAAATCCAGTCCTCAACTATTGTCATGTTCTCTAAATTCTCTCTCTTGCAAAAGTATTGTTCATGCAAAGTTAAATAAATGCTATGTTTATGTTGCTAACTTCAATTATGTTCACCCGCTATGCTCACAAAGTAATTTTTCAAAAGTACTCTCTCTAATTTTTGCTAATATCAAGTTAATAGGCCGATTCCATTACAAGAAATTTGTTTCTATCCCTTTTAGCATAGACTGAATCCCTCTATGCCCCGCATAAGGAAGAGCATGAGATTCATACATTACTTTCTCACGTAGTGAGTTAGTAACGCATAGTCTATTGCCATAGCGAAGATAACCATCTTGTAGGGTAAATGGTTCTTCTTTCTTACCTAGTGCAAGTGCTGAAATCACATCTCTAAAATCGAGATCAATAGCGTACTCATCTATCATAGAAAATAGATCAATGTGAGTTACTACGGAAACCGCATCCACTCTTGGTCCTCTTGAGAGTGCATTGGTTACTTGATTATGCTTGCTAGCAACATGAGCAATATGAAAATGAAATTGCAAAAGGAAATTTGCCCACCTCATTTGTTTGTCAAAGATCTTGGTGTGCGTCATGAAGTACTTAAGGCTTTGCTTCCACGAGTCTAAAGCATGTATAATTGCTAAGAGTTCTTTCTCATATATTCCTTGCTACCAACGGGAGCGTGGATGCCCTGCGAAATACCGGAAATAACAACATAAAATAGACTAATCGGCATACCTGGCACAATCACGTGGTCGTCTGATCGCAAGATACGCAAACAGAGAGAGACAAAGAGCGAGAGAGATTGAGAGAGCATGTGCAGGCGCACCTCCTAGAGCGGAGTGCTACGTCGGCATGACGAGAGAGAAGAGAAGACAGGTGAGAAGAATGAGACGGACACTGGGTGCAATCTCCCCCCGTGCAAGAGTGACCATTTCCCTCTTGCAAGTATTTCATTTATAGATTTCTTGAACGGTCAATGTGAGTACAAACTGGCCGGCCGGTCATAAATGGCCAAAGCTCATAAAGAGCACTTGAATAATAAAATGTACAATATATATATTTTCATTTGCAATGTCCTAGCTCGGTCTAGTCTTTTCCACTTGTCACATCTGCAATGAATAATAAAATATCAATTCCATAACATACCTCTCCGTTGGAAAGCAACTGACCTCAGTTGCGAAGATAAAGATCTGCAAACAATACTTGTCAAAAACAATGATTATGCCTGCCGTCATCCACATACTACCTATTCTAGTGTCCCATACCACTAGAATAAGCAGTATATATCATACCCTGATGAATGAGTATATCATTGGTCACACTCATCATCAATCTCATAATGTGAAGTCTCATCACATAAACACTGCTAAAGAATCACCAGATACCAAATTCCAATCCAATTCCAATTCCACAATATAAGTCCAGATCCAAATCACTTTCATTATGTACTCGGGAACAAAATCATACCAGCTACAGTGGTGCCAGCCACTGCAGCATGATTTTTTGATCATTGTTGCCTCATCCGGCGAGTCTACACCAAGAAAACGTGCTGCCTAAATCGGCGAATCTGCACTAATGCTGCCTAAATCAAAAAATCTGCATTCGGTATAAGTTTAAAAATCATGAATTTGCAATTTATCAATGTGCTGTCTAAATCGGCGGATCTGCACCAAGATGAGTATGTACACACTGCCTTAATCGGCGAATCTGTGTGCGTGTGACCAATGGACCAAGCAAGGCATAAGAAGAAAACATTTGTTACCTATTTGACACCAAATTAGAGTATGTTCAAGTAGCAAAGCACTTACAAACTATGGCTCAATATCCCCGAGCACCCTAGCTTAAATGAGGAGCTGCATAGCTAATGAATAATCATGGCAATAAAATTTCATAACGTGCAAGTAGTAAGCCCTGACCGTAGCAATGTATTTTCTATTGAAAATTAAATGAGTGTCTGGAATGTAAACTACATTGAGAAATTGAATACGTGAAAGTTTGGTGAAGAAATAGTGATTGAGCGATGCGATATAGAAACGATTTTAGAGAAGTATGCGTACCTGAATTGTTTTTCATGAATGATATATTGTACGAGAGGATTAATATACTGAACCAAATAAGTACCAAGCAAAAAGGGTTAAAATAATTTTGCAAAGCAAAGAGAGGATTCATGTAAATGGTATACTGAAAACACTTGCGTCCTTAATGGTGTGCTAATTACAATAAAGTCAAAAATGGGGTGGTCAGATGATGGTATGGAGCCGTAAAATTGTGAAAAAAATAAAAGAACATAAGGTTAGCAGGATTGACCAGTGCAAGTAGTAGGTGCAGAATGAGCCATTTAAAGAGGGCAAAAAATCCCCAAAATTTGTAATTTATGCAAATTTCAACTATGGATATGTGTGCATAACAGTCAATAACATCAAATGATGAATGAACATTAAGTGATGAAGGAGTCGTACGTAGATGCTAAAGGTTAAATGACAATAGGTTGCTAGCGGTTGATACATACCACGATCCTTATGTACATTGTTGGACAACAAGCACTGTCAATATTAATAGAACACACACATCTTGATTGGTATATATATATATATATATATATATAAATATAATTATTGTATTATTATACAATTATATGTTTCAATTGTCAAAATTACAACATTATTGATGTCATTGACCAAAACATAACAAGGTGGTCGGGGGTTGTGAAGAGAGAGAGAGAGAGAAATGAAATGAAATGTTATACGAACCGTGTTTAAAATGCGAAAATTACTTACGAAAACAAAGTGAGATAGTCCTTATGGATCTAATACAATGTCTGGGTATGAAAATAGACTAAAATCATCATCGTCGTCGTCAAGTCCCATAGATGCCGTGCATTGGGCGTCGTCGCAAAAATTATTGCATTAGTCATGGAAGAGCTTCTGGAAATGTCCGCCACTGTAAGTAGTCATATTGGGAGGGGAAAGAGAGAGAGCGCCATAAGATGCTATATTACTCGTCTTCCAAATTCCTACGGGACCAAGCTGATACAATTGTTATGGTTCTAATACAATGTATGGGTACAAAAAATGAAGTAAAGTGAAAGATTAAATTGAAAGCCTAAAAACGCATCATTATCGTCATCGTCAATGCCTGAGGATGTCTGACTGTCGGCCTATATTGCAGCAGTCATTGAAGAGCTTCATCATTGTCTGCCTCTATAAGTAGCCGTACTCATGGGGGGGGGGGGGGAAGAGATTAAATGAAATGAGATGTTATATTGAACATCCTCAAAAGGCCAAAATATGAGGTGAACTGATATACTCCGTGTGAATCGAATCCAATGCCTTTCCTAGGTACAATTTTTGAAATGAAGTAAAGTAGAAACCCTTCATCATCAGCATCGTCAATGTCCTGACTCGTCGGAGAAAATATGGAAGCGGGCACGGCCGAACTTCGTCAATGGTCGCCATCTGTGCAGGGCCATGAGGAGCTCTCGTGTGACAGGAGGTTGACAGTTGCCTGAGGGCTGGATGGCCGCCAGCGGGTGAGAAGGGGTTGGGAGGAACTCTGGAGAGCGTTGTAGAGGGTGTGGGGCCGCCTTAAGGTTAGCAGGGCCATGAAGGCAGAAGTTAGATTCTTCTTAAAACTTGAATCATCCGGCTTCCGTTGCCAAAGGCAATGGTTGTAACTTGGCAAAGTGAGGCTAAAGGGATATCATGCAATGAACTGAGGCTAAAAGCAGTGCCATGCCATGGCCGGGTAGCCATCTGGATCCAAAGGGGAGTTGGTGGAGAGAGAGAGAGAGAGTGCCACTCCTTCATGACGCATGCTTGCACTCGCAGGTAGTGAGGTACCATGCATCGTCTTCAGGCACGTCATGGCCAGCTCCTCTAGTGTCTTCGTAGTCGTACTCTATCTTAAGCCTGCTTCTTCGTCCCTGCAACCCTTCCTCTCACTCTCGCCTTGCGACCTTATGTGGTGCGATTACACATACAACAAAAGGCTGATATTCTACGAGCACTCTGTGCACATGTTGACAGCCTGTCAAAGTGGCAGGTCTTTAGATCCAAAAACGACATAGTAGCATGAATGCGTGCTTCCACTAGCTCAGCACCCTCGTCGTTGCACGCCGTAGCCAACTGTGTTTTGTCGCCATCGCTGACTGCACCAGCCAGACGCTCTGGGTACTCATCATCTCCACTGGCCGCACTAGAGAGACATGCAGACTGTAGAGAGAGGCGGCTGTGGTTCGTGTGAGGGAGTTGAGCAAGGTGCAGAGCCGAAGAGCTGTCTCTGTAAGTGGTAGAGGTGAGGCAAACAAATCAGATTGTGATTGCAGCCTTCCTAGAAGTCATGCATAACCAATGAAAGGAGCATTACGTTGTAAAGAGTACTGCGAAAGGTGAAGGGGTGGATCCTGCCAAGGCGGCACGTCTGGGAGAGGATATCAAGGGAAGGAAGCCTCTGCGAGTAGCACACGAACTGTGGAGGAGGAGAAGGGGACGGAGGGTGTTGCTGCTGCTGCAGAACGCAAGGGGGAGAGAGAGAGAGAGAGAGAGAGAGAGAGAGAGAGAGAGAGAGAGAGAGAGAGAGAGAGAGAGAGAGAGAGACGTGCCGCATGTGGGTATGTACCATTGCATGTGAAGTGGAGGAAGCGAACGTGAGAGAGTGGTGCATGGGAGTGTTAGCACCCCACAATTAAAGGGAGGGCACCGCTCGTGGATGAAGGTTGGCGGCTGGGGTTGGTTGCCAGTTGCTCACTATGGGCAGTAAAAAAAAAGGGTGCCCCATGCATGGCAAGTCCAGAGAAGCCACAGGATCTCTGTCCGCTGCCATGCAAGAGAGGGAGGTAGAGATAATCGGCTTAGGCCGCTTTGCAATTGTGTCTAGGTAGTGTGACATGGGCGAGGTGCATGCTGGACCATGGTAGGCAATTTTCATGGTTGCAGCCGTCAGAATAGGGCCACTCGAACTCGATAGTTAATTAGAGAGAGAAAAATAAAAATAACAAAACGAAAACTCAATGATGGGCCTCGGCTAGCGTGATGGAACTGCAACAATAAAGAGAGAAAGGGTGTGCGACAGTTGGAGAGAGAGAGAGGCGCTAGTTTTGTTGGGGTATAAAGCCCAATGTGGTTGCCCAGGTAAGTGGGCGGGCCGCCAGGTATGTACACATATTCTTTTGTAAAAACCTAATAAGAACTCACTATGCTCTACACATCATAGTAGAGCGAGTTCACGATATCGTCGTGCTCTTCTTCTCACACTCTCTCTTGCGTCACACTTCCGCTCGTACTCCTTCAACTGGTATCAGAGCTCAGATCGAGGCTCGGGGCAGCATTTGTAGGTAGCCAGAGTCACCTGCTCAGATTGGAGTGAAATTCGACAGGCGAAGACACGGCCCCAAATCCTGTGGGATTGCCCGAAGGGCTCGGTGTTCTCAAAATTTAATTCTGAGGTTATCTCGGCCACCGTTCGGCTTCTACAAAGTTCAGCGTAGGCCATTTTTGACTACGTGGTCTCGGCGGGTGCAGATTCGACTCTAGAAATTTGGGGTTTTGGCCTACCACTGCAGGTGCTAAGGATATCAACACTCCTAGAGTGTTGATTTGTGGCTGTCTACACATCGAAGGACCGCTCGCAGTTCTTGAAGGAGTGTCACATACGACACAGGCGCATCTACACACAGACTGTAGGCGACATCCACTAGTTCATCAGGTAGCTTGTGTTTGCTGCTTGATATTCCAGATTTCATCCTGACATTTCAGGTACTTCCACATGGGATGTATTGTCAGAGATGATGTATGTCTGTTGAGGGTTTGCTGGCTGTGAGTCACGCAGCAAACAACCGCCGCAGCGGTTACAGCATACAGTGGGAAATTTGTGGATGTATGACTTTGTGGGAAGTCTATGTACTGTCAGATTTACTGCAGCCTTTGTTGAGGGTCGAGTGAGGTTTTATTGAGCTGGGGGATTCTCGAATGTTGAGATCCTTTTGGTGATACAGGTCTTGGAGCGATCCCTCGAGCACCCTTAGATAGGCAGCTAGGATGTATTGACTGTGAGTTAGACAGTTGGGATTGCATCTTTGCTTTACTGCCGTTGATGCATTGTTGCAGTCTATGCTTACAGGACAGTGACAGGACAATGAGAGACAGTACAGGTGCAGGACAGGTTTACCCGCAGCTTACAGTGTCAGAGAGACAATGTTTTTGAGCTGTTTTTTGGTATGTTTTTTAGTACACCAGAGCCATTTTACAAAGGAGACTCTGCCAAAATTTATGCAGAATCTAAAGCTTTCTTGGTTCATTTGACAGGTGTATATTGGTTCAGAGGTCAGTTTACTGGAGAAACTCTGCCGAATTTTTCCCAGGAAAGTAAACTACTGTGAAGCGTAGCTATGGTTGGATCACAGGACATTGCTCTTTACAATATCAAGAAGCTGGATGGAACCAATTTCCCATTGTGGAAGAAGCAAATTTGGCATGTGTTGGTACAAAAGAAGCAGATAAAACCTATAAATCTCAAGGGGATAAAACCACAAGATATGGACGAAGATGAATGGAGCGAAATGGATGAATTGGCACTTTCTACCATTATGCTGACTTTGGCAGAAAGCGTTTACTTCAATATAGCATACGAGATGTCAGCTTATCAAGCATGGTTAAAGCTGAGTGATCTTTATGAGAAGCAGAGTGCAGCTTCACACGTATACTGGCTTAAGAAGCTTGTTGACTTGAAGATGAAAGAAGGGACACCTATGTCCAATCATCTGAATAATTTCAACACCATCTACAGTCAGTTGTCAGCTCAAGGTGTCAAGTTTGATGAACCTGTTAGAGCTATGTTCCTGTTGATCACATTGCCGGAAAGTTGGGACACTTTTCGCACAGCTTTGAGTAATTCTGCACCTCCAGATGGTTTGACCATAGCAGGTCTAGAAGGCAGTCTGCTTACTGAAGAAACCAACAGAAAGAAAATGGAAAAAGGCAAAGGAATAGCCTTAGTTGTCAGGGGAAGCACCAAAGAAAATTACAAAGGTGGAAAGAGGGATCAGTCTCGTAGCAAGTCCCGCAGTGCTAAAGGCAAGAGTGGCATAGAATGCTACCATTGTGGCAAGAAGGGTCACATGAAAAAAGACTGCAAAGAATGGAAAGCAGAAAAAGGCAAAGAGAAAGCAGAAGACCATGGTGAGAAGAACAAGTCCTTAGTGAAGATTCAAGAAATAAATGTGACAAACATTGTTGCAGAGGATGACAGTCTAGTGTCAGGAGATATCTACTTCTTGAAAAATACAATGGACTTAGCTCTTCTTACAACATCTGATGGAAATGCACTAAGTGACTGGATTATAGACTCAGGGACATCACTTCATGTGTCTCCAAACAAGGAGTGGTTTACCTCTTATGTGACCACTAAAGAGAATGTTTGGCTAGGCAATGGGTAGACATGTGAGATCTTAGGTGTTGGAGATGTTCAATTGAACTTTCAAAATGGCTCTTCTTTCACGCTGAAGAATGTGAGACATGTTCTCGCAATTACAGAGAGCTTGATCAGCACATGTTTACTTGATAATGTTGGCTACGTCACCACTTTTGGACAGAACATGTGGAAGATATCCAAGGGTTCTATGACAGTAGCACATGGAGTAAAGTCTGGAGGACTTTACATGATTTATGTATCAAATGTCTCTAAAAATGTAATCAATGTAACCGAGCAGCCAAACGTTTCTTTGTGGCATAGCCGGTTAGGACATATGTCCAAGAAGGGAGTGGAAATCTTGTCTCGTTCTGGTTATTTGCCTGGCTTGTCATTTAATTATTTTGAATTCTGTGAACATTGTCTGTAAGGTAAGCAAACACAGCAGCCACATAAGCATAGAAGCAGTAGAAGAGATACACAGTTGGCACTTGTTCACAGCGATTTGTGTGGACCTATGCCTAACCTATCTCTAGGAGGAGCTTCTTACTTTATGACATTTATAGATGATTACTCGAGGAAATATGGGTTTACTTTCTTAAGCACAAGGATGAAGCGTTTAGTGTTTTCAAAACGTTTGTGACACTTGTGGAGAATCAGAGTGGCAAGAACCTTAAATGCTTACGCATTGAGAATGGTGGAGAGTATGTTTCAAAGGCCTTTCAGGACTTTTGTGAGTCAAAAGGTATAAAACGTGAACTTACTGCTCCTTACAATCCTCCTCAAAATGGTGTTGCTGAGAGGATGAATAGGACCATACAAGAGAAGGTCAGAAGTATGCTGTCTAATGCACAACTGCCAAATCGGTTTTGGGCTGAAGCTGTATCAACAGCTGTTCATCTTATAAATAGATCTCCTAGCAAGGTTTTGCAGAAGGATTCAGTGCTAGAGATGGGCAAAATGCCCTCATACAAGCATCTCAGAGTCTTTGGCTATGAGGCATATACTCATGTTCCAAAGGAATTTAGGAACAAACTTGAGCCAAAGATTAGAAAGTGCATCTTTCTAGGCTATGGTAATTCTGGGGAGATGGGGTACAGACTTTGGGATCCCGAATCCAGAAAGGTTATCCGCAGCAATGATTTTCACTTTAATGAAGCCAAATATCATTCTAAACCAAAGAGGGTCAAGGAGATTAGAAGATTTGTATTCCAAGAAGATGGACCTGCACGTGCAAGACAAAATGTCAGGGCTGAAGAGGAGCAAGGACAGGATAGAGTGGAACCACAGGTTGTGGCTGAGCTTGAGCCACCTATTGTGCGTAGATCAGGACGTATCACGCGACCTCCTGATAGGTTTGTTCCATCTATGAACTATGTCATGTTGATTGATTGCAATGAGCCTTCATGTTACAAGGAAGCAGTGCAAATGAAGGACTCCGGGAATTGGCAATTGGCCATGCGGTTATAGATGACAGCTCTGCACAAAAACCAGACATGGAAGCTAGTTAAATTACCACAGGGCAAAAAGGCTCTACCTTGTAAATGGGTTTACTGGTATAACATCACTGCTCATGATAGTCAGCCAAAGTACAAAGCAAGGCTTGTTGCCAAGGGCTTTAAGCAAGAACAAGGCATTGACTTTGATGAAGTCTTCTCTCTGGTGGTCAAGATGACTACATCGAGATGCTTTCTTGCATTGGTTGCCATATTAGATTTGGTGTTGCACCAAATGGATGTCAAGACAGTGTTCTTGCATGGTGATTTAGATGTGGAAATTTACATGCAGCAGCCAGAAGGGTTTGTTGAGAAAGGCAAGGAAGATTTGGTATGCCAGTTGTTAAAGAGTCTTTATGGCTTAAAAAAATCACCGAGGGCATGGTACCATAAGTTCCACAAGTTTATGCTTTGTCAAGGCTACAAACGTAGTGAGTTCGATCACTGTCTATATACAAAGAAGGCTAAGGATGGCAGTTGGCTGATGCTTATTTTGTATGTGGATGACATGTTGATTGCTGGAAAGCACTTGGAAGAAATTTCAGCTTTGAAGTCAAAGATGGCAAAATCGTTTGACATGAAAGACATGGGTGAGGCAAGTCATATACTTGGTATGCGCATTGAGAGAGACAGATCAAAGAAGTTGATTTGGTTATCTCAAACAGAGTATATTGACAAGGTTTTGCAACGTTTCAATATGGAGAAGGGAAAGGCATTGAGTGTTCCATTGCCACCATATGTGAAACTTAGCAAACAAGATTGTCTTGTGTCTGAGGAAGAACAGGCTGAAATGGATAAGATTGCATATGCGTCTGCAGTGGGTAGTTTGATGTATGCAATGATTGCTACTCGCCCAGACATTGCATTTGCAGTGGGAGTAGTAAGTCGATACATGTCAAACCCAGGCAAGAAACATTGGGAGGCAGTGAAAGGAATATTGAGGTACCTAAAAGCTACAAAGAGTATGCGTATATGCTATGGGAGTCAGGAGCTAAGTGTAAAGGGTTTTACAGACTCAGATTATGCAGGTGACTTAGACAACCCAAGGTCTACGTCAGGGTATGTCTTTACATTGGCTGGTGGAGCAGTATCATGGCGTTCTAGATTACAAGATTGTGTTACTCAGTCTACTACAGAGGCTGAATATGTTGCAGCATCAGAGGCATGCAAAGAATCAATTTGGCTTAATCGACTAGTAACAGATTTGGGAATCAAAGAAGAGATGCCTGTGTTATATTGTGATAGTCAAAGTGCTATACAATTGGCTCGCAATCCAGTTTATCACTCAAAGACAAAGCATGTGGATGTGAAGTATCATTTCATCATGGAAATGCTCGAGGATAAGCAACTTCAGCTTATCAAAGTTCACACCACAGAAAATCCTGCTGATCTACTTACAAAAGGACTTCCCTCAGAGAGCTTTGCGCATTTTCGCAAGCAGTTAGGTGTAGGGTAGTACATCACTTCTCTACATCTCTTGTATATTAGCTTGTATAGTAGCTTCTCTCACACTTAAAGTACCACATTGGACATTAAGTGGGAGGTTGTTGGGGTATAAAGCCCAATGTGGTCGCCCAAGTAAGTGGGCGGGCCGCCAAGTATGTACACATATTCTTTTGTAAAAACCTAATAAGAACTCACTATGCTCTACACATTACAGTAGAGCGAGTTCACCATATCGTCATGCTCTTCTTCTCGCACTCTCTCTCGCGTCACACTTCCGCTCGTACTCCTTCAGGTTTGCTTCCGATTGGTGGGAGTCGTCCCTTTCCTGCTTCTCCTGCGTCAAGTCACTCATTGCTATTGTCGATCAACTACTACATACACTCAGTTCGCTCGCCATTTGGCTGCTGCCTTGAGTTTTACCCACGCACCATATGATGCAGATAAACCTGGATGCGAGCCAGCGATGTCGACCACGAAAGCCAAGGCTATCTTCTCTACATTCATTACTTTGTGCAGCGGCTCATATGTTACGAAGCACTCAGGTTGTCGGATCACGCTGACCGTGGCTAGATTCCTCTCATTAGTTGGAGTTGTTCTCGCTATGGCTGCCAAGCACATCGCCATGCTCATTATCGACCGTATACTCGTTGGTATCAATCTACCATTGAGTTTTCAAGACTCGTCGGAAAGAGCTTGAAGCCAGTTGATCATCATAATTCTCCTGATTCCTTCTCCTTCTTCTTACAATTTTAGTTATCTTCTCCCTCGAATCTAAAGAAATTACTATAATTTTCTTTTCGCTCAGTATCCCTCTATAATTTAGTTTAATCCATATTATTATTATGTTTAATTATAAACATAATTACAGTAACAATCACTATATCTTTAATTACACTAACAATCACACTGACAACAAATAAGGAATCTCTTTAATTCCAAAAATAAAGCACTAATTATATCATGCATCCAACATAGATTACTATAAATTGAGGCAATTAGCGGAATCTACAAACATAAGAAAGCAAAATACTTAGCTGCGGCTTGTTAATGTTTGCATCTTGGAGCGTAGCCTATGCTATGATACCACTGATACCAATGGGAGCGTGGCTGCCCTGCGAAATACCCGAAATAACAACATAAAATAGACTAATCGGCATACTTTGCACAATCACGTGGTCGCTTGATCGCAATATACGCGAACAGAGAGAGACAAAGAGCGAGAGAGATTGAGAGAGCCCGTGCATGCGCACCTCCTAGAGCGGAGTGCTATGCCGGCATGGCGAGAGAGAAGAGAAGAGAGGTGAGAAGAATGAGACGGACACTGGGTGCAATCTCCTCCTGTGCAAGAGTGACCATTTCCCTCTTGCACGTATTTCATTTATAGATTTCTTGAATGGTCAATGTGAGTACAAATTGGACAGCCGGTCATAAATGGCCAAAGCTCATAAAGAGCACTTGAATAATAAAATGTACAATATATATATTTTCATTCACAAAGTCCTAGCTCGGTCTAGTCTTTTCCACCTGTCACATATGCAATGAATAATAAAATATCAATTCCATAACATGCCTAGATCTTGCTCAACAGGGTTGAGCCTTCGACTTTTGTAGGCTATGGCATGCCCTTCTTGGAGCAAAATAGCTCCAAGGCAGTCACCACAGGCATTGCATTGGACCTCACATGGCTTTGAGAGATCCGATAGTGTAAGCATAGGTTGAGAGATAATATTTTCTTTAAGATTTTTGAAATCATTTTTCTCCTTGGTAGACCATGTATACCTAACGTTTTTCTTTGTTAGGCCATGTGGGTGAAAGCATGATTAGGTGATACACTATTTCCCCCTATTAAGGTAAAATTTTGGCTCCAAATCTTTAGGTAGATTCAACTTTCAAGTGGGTGAGGTTGCATGTGTGAGCCCAATTTTTGAGCATTCGAGTCATAAATTTATTTCACTAGTGCAAGTGGAAAGGTACGTACGACTGGGTTTTATTCATTCGTAGAGAGAATCGAGTGAAGATCCATATGGTGAGTGCATGTTCTTGGGTCTGTAAATTAAAAGGCGGAGTCAGGGGACGAGGGAGGGGCAATTACTAACGCACGACATTTACAACCACAAACAGGAAAGGTCCACATAGTTCTGTAATTTTCTTAAGTAACGCACATAAACTGTTTCAGGCCTGGGAGAAGTGTGCTGCATTGGTGTAGCTCAGTCGGTGTTGTTCAGTTGGAGCAGACCTTCATATCGTGTCCTTTTGCATGATCTACACTCCCAGATAATGCACATTGTCCACTTATGTGCCTTTGTAGGAAGTCTCGCGTTGATTCTTCTGCTTTCAAGAAAAATGAAACGCCTGACCGCCAGTGCAATCGAAAGGCTTCTCCTATGGACACTCAGTCTACTACTACGGCTATTGCTGAAAAAAATGAGCAGCCAGTTTGCTGGAAATCTAAGCAAAGGTTAGTTTGTTTTACTTTCAAATGCAAAAGAGTGTTGGTCATTAATGCATGTTTATGTTCATGATTATTGTGCATGGTATTCAAACTCATACAAGTGCCATAACCATCAATGCCATGTTGCAAAAGTAATTGTTTGTTATATATCTTTTTTCTTTTGCTATATGTAGGGAATTTTCCAAGGTTTGAGTACCCAAAACTGGCAAGATTCTGCCAGAAAAAGGAGGAGTTTGCAGAGGTTTACGTTTTGAGCCAGAGGGGGAAGTTGTGGAATCACTTGTCAGCTGGTGACTTGCCAGAATCAGAGTGGCTGACTGTGTTTGATACCCCAAAATATAAAGGCTGAAAGATTTTTCTTAATATGGTGAAGCCTCAATTTGTTGATAAATGTAGGCTACTGTTCTATAGGGTGTACCAAGAGCCTCCGAGAAATAATGAAATTTACTTGAAGTTTGCCACATGCTTCACTTACGAGAGGTGCTCTACTGATAAAGTTGATCCAGAGGACCATAAGATTGCATGGGCCTCATTTGCAGAGAATGTAATACTAAGCTTGAAGCGTAACCGTGTTGCATGGAAGAGGAGTAGGAAGCGCGAGAAGGAGACAAGTGAGCGCTGTTAGCTCACGCTGTGTATTTCTTATCCAAAAAACTTATAAAAAACTTACAAAATTGGATTTTATACCTTAGCCAAGGTCTTTGGGTGGTCAAAAGTAATAATCTGGAGTTCTACCAAAGCTGGGAATTGAATGGCTGATACAATCTGGAAGCTTGTAGCCCTGGCTCATTAATTACAAGGTTTATCAAGAAGACATGAGTTACAATATTCCCGTTTTATCAAAATAATAATTGTTTTACAAGGAGAACCCCGAAAAATGATGTCCATGCTAGCTTGCTGATAACAGTCTTATAATACAAAAACTTTGTTAATTTATACATATTTACATTTGCTTACTCTAGAGAAGCATTGTAAGCATTGACGAAATTTAGGTTATCCTTTAATTGTATGCCTTGCATCCATCTAGCATCTTCAAAAGGATAGTTCTTAAACTTAATAAGATACCATCAGATAATCTTACCGCCTCTCAATACCTTGTCTTCGTGTTGGAGAATGGACTCAAGCTGCAACACATCTTTTTGGTCCTCAATCTCTCGTGGGTCTTCAATAGTTGGTTCTTGAGGTGGCTCTCCTTTGTAAGGCTTTAGCAGGATCACATGGAAAGCATTGTGCATGAACCATTGACTGGGAAACTTGAGTTGAGAGGCCATCTCATTGATTGGTCTAAGAATCTGGAAGGGACCATAGTACCTTTTTGCTAGTTTAACATAGTACTTTTGGTGTCTCGTAGGATTCTTGCCCGTTGTGTGCCTTAATCAAGCCTTGGGTAATTTAAGCAAGACCCAATCATTTTGTTTAAAGGCTTGAGCTCTTATGTGCAACCTTTTGCCTTTGCTGTGAGATAGAGATAGCATCCTTAATCTTTTGGAAAGATTCTTGTAGGTCTCGGCTATACTCATCTGCAACGAAGATCTTTCATGTATTTTAAGTAGCAAGGGACTTTTGGATCTTCCCTCAATTACCTCAAAAGGTGCTTTTCCGGTGGAGGTATGTACAGTGTTATTGTAGACATACTCCACCAATGGTAAGTACTTCTCCTTTGGGACCTTTGATCTACTTCTGTTACATAGGCTTTTAGTAGATTAAGAAATGTTATGTAAGCTATTTCACTTTGGCCATCCGTTTGGGGATGATAGGTTGAAGAAAAGTTTAGCCTTGTACCTAAATTCTCAAAGAGAACCTTCCAAAAATTAATGGTCATTCTAGGATCTCTATCCGACACTATGGACATTGGCAAGCCATGGTACTTGAAGATTTGTGATACTAAGAGGGTTTCCATTTGATGGGCTTTGATAGTCTTTTTGACTGGTATGAAATGTGCTTGTTTGCTAAACCTGTCTACTATTGTCCATATTCTTGTATTCCCATGGATAGACTTAGGCAATCCAAAGATAAACTCCATGGATATGCTCTCCCATGGTGAATTAGAGATTGGAAAAGTTTGAAGCAATCCAGGTTGCTTCCCTCTATCAAACATCATCTTTTGGCATACCACACATTTTGAAACATACTCGTATATGTTTGCTTTCATGGTAGGCCAATAGAAATATGTTTCTATCCCTTTTAGGGTACACTGAATCCCTCTATACTTTGCATAAGGAGGAGCATGAGATTCATACATTACTTTCTCACGTAGTGAGTTAGTAATGCATAGTCTATTGCCATAGAGAAGATAACCATCTTGTAGGATAAATGGTTCTCTTTCTTCCCTAGTGCAAGGGCTGAAATCAAATCTCTAAAATTGGGATCGATAGCGTACTCATACACTATAGAAGATATATCATTGTGAGTTGGAAACAACATTCACTCTTGGTCGTCTTGAGAGTGCATCGTCTACTTGATTATGCTTGCCAGTAATGTGAGCAATGTGAAAATGAAATTGCGAAAGGAAATTTGCCCACCTCATTTGTTTGTCGGAGAGCTTGGTCTCTGTCATGAAGTACTTAAGGATTTGGAGATCCGTCCGCAGAATAAAAGGAGTCCCCAATAAATAGTGCTTCCATGAGTCTAGGGCATGTAGAACTGCGAGGAGTTCCTATTTATATATGCCTAGAGCTTGCTCAACAGGGTCAAGCCTTTGACTTTGATAGGCTATGGCGTGCCCTTCTTGGAGAAAAATATCACCAGAAGCGTCACATTGGACCTCAGATGGCTTTGAGAGATCCAATAGTGTAAGCACGGGTTGAGAGATAAGCTTTTCAAAAGCATTGTTCTCCTTGGCAAACCATGTATACCTAACATTTTTCTTTATTAGGTCATGTAATGGCCCCATGATTTGTGGGAATTTTTCTATGAAGCACCTATAGTATGCACACATACCTATAAAGCTTCTTAGTTTATGTAGATTCCTTGGATTAAGCCATCCTTTTATTACCTCTAGCTTTGATGGATCCATTTGAATGCCATCTTGAGAGATAATGTGACCTAAATACTGAATCTCTTGTAAGAAAAAATCACATTTCTTTCGATTAATATAAAGTTTATTGTCTTGTAAAACTTGAAATATTACCTGGAGGTGTTGTTTGTGTTCGTCTAGTGAATTAGATTAGATGATTATATCATCAAAGAACACTCCAGTAAAAGTTCGGGGAGGCCTGAATAGCTTCTACATCAAGCGGTTAAATGTGGCTGGTGTATTGGTCAAACCAAAAGGCATGACAATGTACTCGTAAAGACCAAAAGTAGTGAGAAATGCGGTCTTTACAATGTCTTGATCGACTATCCTTATTTGATGGTAGCCACTTTTTAGGTCAATCCTATTGAAGTAGGTTGACCCTTGTAGCTTATCAAATAGGTCTTCTACCCATGGAACGGGAAACCTATTTTTGATAGTGATCCTATATAGTGCTCTATAGTCGACACACATACGATATGTGCCGTCTTTATTTTGCACTAATAACATTGGTGAGAAAAATGGAGATGAGCTAGGCCTAACCATGCCCTTCTCAACTAACTCATGCACTTCCCGCACAATCTCCTCTTGTTGAGCTTGGGAAACTCTATAAGGAGGTTTATTAGGTGGTGAACTTCCTAGAAGGAGTTCAATTGCATGGTCATCATTCCGTCATTTTGGAGGTAGTTCACAAGGGATATCGTCAATAAAAACATCTTGAAACCCCTTGAGGAAATTGGATATCTCTAATTCCTTTTGACTTTTTATATATTCTTTCGCTAAAGCATTAGGTTCATTTTAAGAATCTTTAACAAAAATCATGTACGCAAAAATAAAGCTCTTTATTAACGTATTGAAAGCTTGATTATGTACAAGAGGTATGGTACTACACAACTCCTTAGCATCTATGCACATATGTTTTTCCCTGAACCTCGAGTAGATTTGCCTTTCAAGAAATTTAACATTGGTAGCCATGCGCTCAAACCATGGTGCCCCTAGGATTACATCCTCGTGCTTGAGAGGAGAGATAAAGAAGTCCTCCTTGTCCACATAGCTTTGGATATGAAGCCTCAATTTTCCAATTAAGGGAGTGACTGAGGCTTCTTGCCCCTTCAAAGCACCATTGGTAGGTAGGACATCTCCCATCTCATAGGCTTGGATGCCTAGCTTGGTGGTCAACTGTGTGGATATGAAATTGTGAGTAGAACCATGGTCAAAGAGAATAAAAGCATCATGTTCTATTACCTTTCCCCAAGCATGGCATAGAGGAGATCCTTTGTGGTGAGCATCCTCTTCTAGTATGAGGAGGATGGAGAATAGGGTGACCTCTTTCCCGCCTTTTTCTTCCCTTTTTCCTCCTTGTTTGCACCATCACTTTCTTTAAAAGATGAAGAGGATGAAGAAGATGGAGAAGCGGGTGACCTCTTTCTCACCTTTTTCTTCTCTTGTTTTCTCTCGTCCCTCTTTGAATTATGGTGTAGAGAAGTGTGCATGGTCTTCTCCGTTTAGGGGGTGTTGGAGAGCGTTTTCCCCGCCGTCCTCGTGGAGCCATCTTCACTAATGTGGCAGGAGACTCACTTCTTTCTGGTTCTTTTGGTGGGGGTTCTACCATTGAAATTTGAGTTCTCCTTTGGGAAGGAGATGCATCGTCAAGTAGTAGATTTTTGAGCCCTTCGTACTTATCCTCTTCTTCTTCTCTTATCGGAGAGAGGCCTCTTTTGGAAGTCTCACAAGGAGGATTCCTAGGTACTCTCTCTTCTTGGTGGGGAGTTTGGAGAATCCCATGAGTACGTAATTGCCGTTGCACTTCACCTTAGACGGATGGATTTCCCATGGCTTGTTGAAGCTTGGTAACAAGGTAATTAACAAGCATAGGGGCATCATTAGGAGTCTGTTCATTAACAAATCCAATGCTATCAACATTAATTTTACTCTATTTAGTATTGTCAGCCATTCTAATAAATTTTGTTGGGGTATAAAGCCCAATGTGGTCGCCTAGGTAAGTGGGCGGGCCGCCAGGTATGTACACATATTCTTTTGTAAAAACCTAATAAGAACTCACTATGCTCTACACATTACAGTAGAGCGAGTTCACCATATCGTCGTGCTCTTCTTCTCGCACTCTCTCTCGCGTCATACTTCCGCTCGTACTCCTTCAACTGGTATCAGAGCTCAGATCGAGGCTCGGGGCAGCACTGCAAGAGGCTAGACTCACCAGCTCAGATTGGAGTGAAATTCGACAGGCGAGGACACGGCCCCAAATCTCGTGGGACAGCCCAAAGGGCTAGGTGTTGTCAGAATTTCATTCTGAGGTCATCTCGGCTTCGGCTTCGACAAAGGTCTGCGCAGACCATTTTCGACTACGTGGTCTCGACGGGTGCAGATCCGACTCTGCAAATTTGGGGTTTTTGGCCTACGATTGCAGGTGCTGAGGATATCTTTGGCCTACGACACTCGACAAATTTGGGGTTTTTGGCCTACGAGTACAGGTGCTGCAGGCTAGAGTGTTGATTTGTGGCTGTCTACACATTGAAGGACGGCTCAAAGTTCTTGGAGGCGTGTCACATACGACACAGGCGCATCTACACACAGACTGTAGGCGACATCCACTAGTTCATCAGGTAGCTTGTGTTTGCTGCTTGATATTCCAGATTTCATCCTGACATTGCAGGTACTTCCACATGGGATGTATTGTCAGACATGATGTATGTCTGTTGAGGGTTTTCTGGCTGTGAGTCACGCAGCAAACAACCGCCGCAGCGGTTGCAGTATACAGTGGGAAATTTGTGGATGTATGACTTTGTGGGAAGTCTATGTACTGTCAGATTTAGTGCAGCCTTTGTTGAGGGTCGAGTGAGGTTTCATTGAGTTGGGGGATTCTCGAATGTTGAGATCCTTTCGGTGATACAAGTCTTGGAGCGATCCCTCGAGCACCCTTAGATAGGCAACTAGGATGTATTGACTATGAGTTAGACAATTGGGATTGCATCTTTGCTTTACTGCCGTTGAGGCATTGTCGCAGTCTATGCTTACAGGACAGTGACAAGGCAGTGAGAGACAGTACAGGTGCAGGACAGGTTTACCCGCAGCTTACAGTGTCAGAGAGACAGTGTTTTTGAGCTGTTTTTTGGTCTGTTTTTGAGTACACCAGAGCCATTTTACAAAGGAGACTCTGCCAAAATTTATGCAGAATCTGAAGCTTTCTTGGTTCATTTGACAGGTTGATATTGGTTCAGAGGTCAGTTTACAGGGGAAACTCTGCCAAATTTTTCCCAGAAAAGTAAACTACTTTGAAGCGTAGCTATGGCTGGATCACAGGACACTGCTCTTTACAATATCAAGAAGCTGGATGGAACCAATTTCCCATTGCGGAAGAAGCAGATTTGGCACGTGTTGGTACAAAAGAAGCAGATAAAACCTATAAAGCTCAAGGGGATAAAACCAGAAGATATAGACGAAGATGAATGGAGCGAAATGGATGAATTGGCACTTTCTACCATTATGTTCACTTTGGCAGAAAGCGTTTACTTCAATGTAGCAGACGAGATGTCGGCTTATCAAGCATGGTTAAAGCTGAGTGATCTTTATGAGAAGCACAGTGCAGCCTCACAGGTATACTGGCTTAAGAAGCTTGTTGACTTGAAGATGAAAGAAGGGACACCTATGTCCAATCATCTGAATGAATTCAACACAATCTATAGTCAGTTGTCAGCTCAAGGTGTCAAGTTTGATGAACCTGTTAGAGCTATGTTCCTGTTGATCACATTGCCGGAAAGTTGGGACACTTTTCGCACAGCTTTGAGTAATTCTGCACCTCCATATGGTTTGAACATGGCAGGTGTAGAAGGAAGTCTGCTTACTGAAGAAACCAATAGAAAGACAATGGACAAAGGCAACGGAACAGCCTTAGTTGTCAGGGGAAGGACCAAAGAAAAGTACAAAGGTGGAAAGAGGAATCAGTCTCGTAGCAAGTCCCGCAGTGCTAAAGGCAAGAGTGGCATAGAATGCTACCATTGTGGCAAGAAGGGTCACATGAAAAGAGACTGCAGAGAATGGAAAGTAGAAAAAGGCAAAGAGAAAGCTGAAGACCATGGTGAGAAGAACAAGTCCTCAGTGAAGATTCAAGAAATAAATGTGACAAACACTGTTGCAGAGGATGACAGTCTAGTGTCACGAGACATCTACTTCTTGAAGAATACAATGGACTCAGCTCTTCTTACAGCATCTGCTGGAAATATACTAAGTGACTAGATTATACACTCAGGGGCATCACTTCATGTGTCTCCAAACAAGGAGTGGTTTACCTCTTATGTGACCACTAAAGATCATGTTCGGCTAGGCAATGGGCAGACATGTGAGATCTTAGGTGTTGGAGATGTTCAATTGAACTTTCAGAATGGCTCTTCTTTCACGTTGAAGAATGTGAGACATGTTCCCGCAATTACAAAGAGCTTGATCAACACAGGTTTACTTGATGATGCTGGCTACGTCACCACTTTTGGACATAACATGTGGAAGATATCCAAGGGTTCTATGACAGTAGCACATGGAGTAAAGTCTGGAGGACTTTACATGATTTATGTATCAAAATTCTCTAAAAATGTAATCAATGTAACCGAGCAGCCGAACGTTTCTTTGTGGCATAGCCGGTTAGGACATATGTCCAAGAAGGGAATGGAAATCTTGTCTCGTTCTGGTTATTTGCCTGGCTTTTTATTTAATGATTTTGAATTCTGTGAACATTGTCTGTATGGTAAGCAAACACAGCAGCCACATAAGCATAGAAGCAATAGAAGAGATACACAGTTGGCACTTGTTCACAGCGATTTGTGTGGACCTATGCCTAACCTATCTCTAGGAGGAGCTTCTTACTTTATGACATTTATAGATGATTACTCGAGGAAAGTATGGGTTTACTTTCTTAAGCACAAGGATGAAGCGTTTAGTGTTTTCAAAACGTTTGTGACACTTGTGGAGAATCAGAGTGGCAAGAACCTTAAATGCTTACGCATTGAGAATGGTGGAGAGTATGTTTCAAAGGCCTTTCAGGACTTTTGTGAGTCAAAAGGTATAAAACGTGAACTTACTGCTCCTTACAATCCTCCTCAAAATGGTGTTGCTGAGAGGATGAATAGGACCATACAAGAGAAGGTCAGAAGTATGCTGTCTAATGCACAACTGCCAAATCGGTTTTGGGCTGAAGCTGTATCAACAGCTGTTCATCTTATAAATAGATCTCCTAGCAAGGTTTTGCAGAAGGATTCAGTGCTAGAGATGGGCAAAATGCCCTCATACAAGCATCTCAGAGTCTTTGGCTATGAGGCATATACTCATGTTCCAAAGGAATTTAGGAACAAACTTGAGCCAAAGATTAGAAAGTGCATCTTTCTAGGCTATGGTAATTCTGGGGAGATGGGGTACAGACTTTGGGATCCCGAATCCAGAAAGGTTATCCGCAGCAATGATTTTCACTTTAATGAAGCCAAATATCATTCTAAACCAAAGAGGGTCAAGGAGATTAGAAGATTTGTATTCCAAGAAGATGGACCTGCACGTGCAAGACAAAATGTCAGGGCTGAAGAGGAGCAAGGACAGGATAGAGTGGAACCACAGGTTGTGGCTGAGCTTGAGCCACCTATTGTGCGTAGATCAGGACGTATCACGCGACCTCCTGATAGGTTTGTTCCATCTATGAACTATGTCATGTTGATTGATTGCAATGAGCCTTCATGTTACAAGGAAGCAGTGCAAATGAAGGACTCCGGGAATTGGCAATTGGCCATGCGGTTATAGATGACAGCTCTGCACAAAAACCAGACATGGAAGCTAGTTAAATTACCACAGGGCAAAAAGGCTCTACCTTGTAAATGGGTTTACTGGAATAACATCACTGCTCATGATAGTCAGCCAAAGTACAAAGCAAGGCTTGTTGCCAAGGGCTTTAAGCAAGAACAAGGCATTGACTTTGATGAAGTCTTCTCTCTGGTGGTCAAGATGACTACATTGAGATGCTTTCTTGCATTGGTTGCCATATTAGATTTGGTGTTGTACCAAATGGATGTCAAGACAGTGTTCTTGTGTAATGGAATTTGCCTATTCAATTTGAGAGTAGCGGAATTTAATGAGAGTACTTTCAAGAAATGATTTTGTGAGCATAGCGGTAGACATAATTGAAGATAGCAACATAATCATAGCAATTAGTTAACTTGGCATAGGCAATACTTTTTCAAGAGAGAGAGTTTAGAGAACATGACAACAATTGAGGACCGGATTTATGTGGAGCCGGTCCCCCCTCCAATAGGCATTTGTATTATGATTTCTCCCATAAAGAGAGACTTGTTACAATACAGTCTTTGTGTTCCTTGTGACCTAGGTGATGCCATGAAGATGGAAGGCTTCATGCACCACAAACATAACATAAACTTGAAGAAAGATTTAACTATCCCAAGCCTCAATCCCAAGACCTCAAACACCTTCGAAGGTGGAGAGAGCTAGCAGGGAATGAGGGTAGGGAAGAGGAAGAAGAAACATTTCGTAGGAGAAAGAATTAGTTCCTCACTTATCATACTCTTGTTGCTAGCATACATAATAGCATAGTAATGAAGAAGAAGGAGATGGCAAGCTTAAACATTGAAGCATGGCTCTTGGTTGGATTTGCACTCCATAGCCAAGAGTGTTGGTGTAGGCTCTCAACCTCTACTTGCTTGGAGAGGGAGCTCTTTCACTTTGCATAGCACACCAAAGAGAGTGATTGTGAGTGTGTGTGGGTGAGTATACCCCCTAGGCACCCCCCTAGCTTGCTTGGGTTGACCCCGCCTTGTAGCTCATGCCTGAAGCTCATTGGACCCTTCCAGGCCTAGCCAATCACAAGCAAGAGCCATTACAAGCAACATGGGTAGCCTTGGGACAAGTGTCCCCCTTTCCCCTTTGAGAGAGAGGACTTGATAAATGAAAAATCAATTAGATAATTCAAGTAATTTATCATTGGACCCCTTTGAATCTTAGCCAATAGGCTTCAAGCAACACATGAAGGTAACATGGGTAGGGGCCTGACATGTGTCCTTGCTGCCTCTTCAAGTTGGGGCTTCCCTTGTGTGTGTGAGTGGGTGTTCTCTCTCTAGCTCCTAGGAAAAGGGCTCGCCCCCCCTCTTGTAGGAATGATTTTGACTTTAGGTGATCAAGCACCTTACTCATCAAGCATGACAAAGCACTTGAACTAGGGGGTGTTCCCACAAGCATCTCAGGCAAGCTTCTCAAGGCACCTCAAGTACTTTAATCATGCAGCAAGTCAAGCACCTCAATCATGGAGCCAGTCAAGCACCTCAAGCATCTTAATCAAGCACCTCAAGCATGAAAAACACCTCAAGCATGACAAGCACCTCGAGCTTGGGCCGGGTTCCCACCTCAAGCTCAGCCCTAGCTTACTTAAGGTCAAAGGACTTTTACACACATTTATTGGAGGTCTTCAATGAAGCTAACCCTAAGGTCTTATGCTCCATTGGTTAGCCTTGCTCTTTGATAGACCATCTCCCTTTTGGGCCCCTTTACCATTGGCCCCGTGTTGAGATAGATCTAAAAGCACATACCTATATCTTAACACTTGTTCCCGTTTATTCTCCCACATTAAGTGATCAATTTAATATGAGAAAATCATTTGGGTGAGTTAGATATTAGATTTTATGACATTACCTCTCTCTTGAAATCATAGTCGTCCTCGACTATGAGGTAGAATAGATAAAGTCTTAGTCATTAGTCAATCGTACTTAGCGGGTAAAGGATCCCTTTTTACCCTACGACATCTTTCCAAAATGGATGACTAATCCATTTGGTGCTTGGGAGACATAGCTGCCGCAAGCATGTCTGCTCTTTTAGTCCATTTAATTCTCCCATAGTAGAGTGACAAATTGTACTTGGTGTTTGAGAGACGTCGTCATCACAAACATGATTCTAAGCATTCATACTAGTTAAATTTGTGCACAATTAAAAAGAGGACTAGTCATATAAGACAAAAACATGAGTTATTTAAAAGAAATTTGTACATTTGCTTACTCTAATGTAGCATTGTAAGCATTGACAAGGTTCATACTATCCTTAAGTTGTACTCCTTGCATCCATTTAGCATCTTCAAAAGGATAATTTTTGAACTTAATAAGATACCGTCGGATAATCTTACCATGTCGTAGTACCTTGTCTTCATGCCGAAGGATAGCTTCGGGTTGTAGCACCTCTTCTTGGTCTTCAACTTCGGGAGGGTCTTCAATAATTGGTTCAATTGGTGGCTCTCCTTTGTAGGGCTTAAGTAAGCTTACATGAAAGGCATTGTGTATAAGCCAATGGTTGGGCAACTTGAGTTGATAAGCCGTCTCATTGATAGGCTTCAAGATTTGGAAAGGACCATAGTATCTTTTTGCTAGTTTAGCATAATACTTTTGATGGCCCGTAGGATTTTTGCCCGTCGTTTGCCTTAATCGAGCCTTAGGAAACTTGAGTAAAACCCAATCATTTTCTTTGAACATTAAGGCTCTTCTGTGCTTATCAGCAGCAGCTTTTTGCCTTTGTTGAGAGATGGCTATAGCCTCCCTAATCTTTTGAAAAGATTCTTGTAGGTCACGGCTATACTCATCGGCGGCGAAGATCTTCCCATGTACTTTCAGTAGCAAGGGACTTTTAGGTCTTCCTTCTATGATCTCGAAAGGTGCTTTGCCCGTAGAAGTATGTACAGTATTATTGTAGGCATACTCTACTAGCGGTAAATACTTTTCCCATTGTGAGCGTTGATCTACTTCGGTAACATAAGTCTTGAGTAGATCGAGTATCGTAAGATTGGCTATCTCACTTTGGCCATCCGTTTGTGGGTGATAGGCCGAAGAGAAATTCAATCTTGTTCCTAGATTTTCAAAGAGACCTTTCCAGAAATTATTGGTCATTCTAGGATCTCTATCTGACACAATGGATGTGGGTAATCCATGGTGTTTGAAAATCTGAGATATGAAGAGAGTTGCCATTTGATGTGCCTTAATAGTCTTTTTGACAGGAATAAAATGTGCTTGCTTGCTAAAACTGTCGACTATTGTCCATATTCCTGTATTCCCATGGATAGACTTGGGTAATCCAAAGATGAAATCCATGGATATACTCTCCCATGGTGAATTTGGAATAGGCAATGGCTGGAGTAATCCAGGTTGCTTCCCTCTATCATACTTGGTCTTTTGGCATACTACACATTTTGAAACATACTCTTGTATGTCCACTTTCATGGTAGGCCAATAGAAATACGTCTCTACTCCTCGGAGAGTAGGTTGAATTCCTCTATGCCCTGCATATGGAGGAGCATGGGATTCATACATAACCTTCTCACGAAGGGAATGGGTAACACATAGCCTATTTCCGTGGAGAAGATAACCATCCTGCAAGGTGAATGGTTCCTCTTTCTTCCCCAAAGCAAGGGCTGACATTATGTCTCTAAAGTCAGGGTCAGTAGCATACTCATCTATCATAGAGGATAGATCATTGTGAGTAGCTATAGACACCGCATTAACTTTTGGTCGTCGTGAAAGTGCATCGGCAACTTGATTGTGCTTACCAGCTATGTGAGCAATATGGAAATTAAATTGCGAAAGAAAATTTGCCCACCTCATTTGTTTGTCGGAAAGCTTGGTTTGCGTCATGAAATACTTGAGACTTTGGTGGTCGGTTTGTAGGATAAATGGAGTCCCCAATAGGTAGTGCTTCCATGTGTCTAGGTCATGTAGAACAGCTAAAAGCTCTTTCTCATAAATGCCCAAGACTCGTTCATCACCATTGAGCCTTCGGCTCTCATATGCTATGGCATGCCCTTCTTGAAGCAAAACAGCTCCAAGGCAATCACCACAAGCATCACATTGGACCTCAAATGGCTTTGAGAGATCCGGAAGCACGAGGACTGGTTGGGAAGTAAGCTTCTCTTTGAGTTTTTCAAAAGCATTTTGCTCCTTAGCCGTCCATACAAACTAAACGTTCTTCTTGGTTAAGTCGTGTAGTGGTCCTGCTACTTTAGAGAATTTTGCTATGAAGCGTCTATAGTATGCACACATACCAATAAAGCTTCTTAGCTCATGTAGATTCCTTGGGTTAGGCCATGATTTTATTACCTCTAACTTTGATGGATCCATACGAATACCATCGTGAGAGATAATATGGCCTAGATATTGAATCTCTTCAAGGAAGAATTCACTTTTCTTTTGGTTGAGAAAAAGTTTGTTCTCCCTCAAGGCTTGAAAAATCACTTGGAGATGTTGCTTATGTTCCTCCAAAGACTTGGAGTAGATGATGATATCATCGAAGAACACTCCAGTGAATTTTCGATATGGTCTAAAAATTTTCTCCATCAAACGATTGAACGTAGCTGGTGCATTAGTCAAGCCAAAAGGCATGACTAGATATTCATAAAGACCAAATGTTGTGCGAAACGCGGTCTTTAAGATATCCTCATCCACTATCCTTATTTGATGATAGCCACTCTTAAGGTCAATCCTACTGAAGTAGGTAGAGCCTTGTAGCTTATCAAACAGATCTTCTACCCAAGGTACGGGAAATCTGTTTTTGATAGTGATATGGTTTAGTGCTCGATAGTCCACACACATACGGTATGTACCATCTTTCTTTTGCACTAAAAGGACTGGAGAACAAAAGGGAGAGGAACTAGGCCTCACCATCCCTTTGTCTACCAGCTCTTGTACTTGCCTCATGATCTCCTCTTGTTGAGCTTGTGAGACTCGATAAGGAGGTTTGTTAGGCGGTGAGCTTCCTGGAAGGAGCTCAATACGATGGTCATCATCCCCTCGTTTTGGAGGTAGGTCCATAGGGATATCATCGATGAATACATCTTGGAATCCTTTTAGAAAAGTAGACAAGTCTAACTCTTCTTGATTCCTATCATTTTCATTTGATGAAACATTATTAGCTTTTAGAGACTCTTTGACATAAATCATGTACGCAGAAACTGAGCTCTTCATTGATTTATCAAAAGAAAGAGGATTTACAAGTGGAATAGTGCGACCACGCTCATTAGCATCTATATACATGTTCTTTCCCCTGTAGGTGAAGTAAATTCTCCTTTCAGGGAACTTCATGTTGGCAGCCATGCGATCAAACCATGGTGCCCCTAGGATAACATCCTGATGTTGGAGGGGAGAGATGAAGAAGTCTTCTTTGTCGACATAGCTTTCGACATGAAGCCTCAACTTCCCAATCAAGGGAGTAACGGAGGCTTGTTGTCCCTTGAAAGGTGCATCAGCTGTTACTATATCTCCCATCTCAAAAGCTTGAATGCCCAACTTGGTGGCCAACTCTATTGATATGAAGTTGAGAGTAGAGCCAGGGTCAAACAAGATGAAGGCATCATGCTCTCTTACCTTTCACCAAGCATAGGAGAGTGATGATCCTTTGCAATGAGCATCCTCTTTTGGAGCTTTGATGGTGGAAGCCCTAGGAGTCTCATTGCGAGTATTCTTCTTGGGGCAAGAACGATAGCCATGTCCTTGCTCCCCACACTTGAAACACTTATGGTCCTTGCGAAAAGCTTCAAGCTCTTCAGGAGAGAGTTTGTTTTTACCTTTGTAAACTCCCTTCTCCTTGGACCGATTGTTGTTGTTGTTGTTGGAAGTGCCTTGGGAATTATTTTGAGCATTGGATTTCCCCTTTGTATCATTTTTATCTTTGTTTTCCATGGGCTTGACATTACGTCTAGCCCCTTGATGGAAATTGATGCGTGAAGCAACCATGGTGTAGTGGATTACTTCGGTAATAGTACCGGGCCGTTGAGAGTTGATATATTCGGCCATCTCTTCAGGTAATCCCGCACAGAATTGTTGTCTTTGCTCGACAAAGTCTATCTTTTGAAAGGCAGTAGCTTTGAGATGTAAATCCCAAAAATTATCTACATACTTGTTGATAGAGTCATGAGAGAGGAGCTTCAAGCCGCGCCATTCGGTAAGAACTTTATCTTTAGTATCGCTTGGAAGAAATTGCTTCATGATGGAAACTCGTAGAGTTTTCCATGTCTTTGGGGCTTCTCCATTGCCACGAAGGCTAGCCCACCATTGACGAGCTGATTTTTGGAAGTGCATAGCTACATGGCGTAGCTTGGAGGACTCTGTGAAGCCCTCGTCCCCAAAGGCCGCATCAAATTGCTGGATGAAGGCCAACACTTTGTCGGTAGCACCAAAGGTGCCATCGTAGGTGAGAAAAGAGATACTCTTTCCTCCCTCCTTGAACTTCTTTAGCTTTTGTGACCTTCGCCATGCAGGAAATGATTTGCGATGCCCTCCCCTCTTGTGTTCTCTAGGAGAATAGCCATAACTTTCATCGGAAGAGAAGGAAGGTGAAGAAGAAGGAGAAGAGGGTGACCTCTTCCTAGCCCTTTTCTTCCTTTGTTTCCTCTCTTGCCTTTGAGAGTGATGAGGAGAAGGACTATGGGTTGCTCTTTTCCTCTTGGGAGGAGTAGGCGATCGTCTAGACCACCTTCTTCGTGGAGCCACATCTTCAGAAGAACTTAGACTTTCATTGCTTTCTTTCTCTTTGGATTCCTCCTCTCGAATGGGAGAGAGTCTTCTTTTGGGGGTCTCTTCAAGAGGCCTCCTAAGCTCTCTTTCCTCTTGGAGAGGAAGGGAAATTCCATAGGCACGAAGTTGTTGAGTAACTTTGGCTTGCAAGGTAGGGTTGCCCATAGCTTGTTGCAACCTAGTCACAAGATAATTCACAAACATGGGAGCATCATCATTAGCACCTTCATGTGCAAAGTCAAAGCTATCAATGTTCATTCTACTCTCTTGATTATTGTCAGCCATGTTAACAAAATTTTTATGTATGTACTTAGTGTATGCTTTGGCAATTCAAAACCTTAGTTGCCACTCCTCTTAGCCTTTGAAAATCGGCTCTTAAGTATCTACACCCACGGCTCAAAGTGGTTAATTATAGAGAGTAGAGGAGTAGGTCTAACATAGCAGAGTTGCCAAGGGCTAGCTCCTTTCGGACTTCTTATGGCTCAATAATGGTAAAGCCGTAGGCAAGTCTAAAAAGACTCCATTATTAAGTCCAAAGCTCCCGAGGTGTGCACCATCCCCCACATAGTGGGCTTAACAAAACCGGTATTAGATCCCAGTTCCACTTACTCTATTATAATTAACAACATCAACCATTTATAGGCTACTTAAGGACCTCTCTTCTTAAGCAAGAAAAGAGAAACCAAATGCTCTGATACCAATGTAATGGAATTTGCCTATTCAATTTGAGAGTAGCGGAATTTAATGAGAGTACTTTCAAGAAATGATTTTGTGAGCATAGCGGTAGACATAATTGAAGATAGCAACATAATCATAGCAATTAGTTAACTTATCATAGACAATACTTTTGCAAGAGAGAGAGTTTAGAGAACATGACAACAATTGAGGACCGGATTTATGTGGAGCCGGTCCCCCCTCCAATAGGCATTTGTATTATGATTTCTCCCATAAAGAGAGACTTGTTACAATACAGTCTTTGTGTTCCTTGTGACCTAGGTGATGCCATGAAGATGGAAGGCTTCATGCACCACAAACATAACATAAACTTGAAGAAAGATTTAACTATCCCAAGCCTCAGTCCCAAGACCTCAAACACCTTCGAAGGTGGAGAGAGCTAGCAGGGAATGAGGGTAGGGAAGAGGAAGAAGAAACATTTCGTAGGAGAAAGAATTAGTTCCTCACTTATCATACTCTTGTTGCTAGCATACATAATAGCATAGTAATGAAAAAGAAGGAGATGGCAAGCTTAAGCATTGAAGCATGGCTCTTGGTTGGATTTGCACTCCATAGCCAAGAGTGTTGGTGTAGGCTCTCAACCTCTACTTGCTTGGAGAGGGAGCTCTTGCACTTTGCATAGCACACCAAAGAGAGTGATTGTGAGTGTGTGTGGGTGAGTATACCCCCTAGGCACCCCCCTAGCTTGCTTGGGTCGACCCCCCCTTGTAGCTCATGCCTGAAGCTCATTGGACCCTTCCAGGCCTAGCCAATCACAAGCAAGAGCCATTACAAGCAACATGGGTAGCCTTGGGACAAGTGTCCCCCTTTCCCCTTTGAGAGAGAGGACTTGATAAATGAAAAATCAATTAGATAATTCAAGTAATTTATCATTGGACCCCTTTGAAGCTTAGCCAATAGGCTTCAAGCAACACATGAAGGTAACATGGGTAGGGGCCTGACATGTGTCCTTGCTGCCTCTTCAAGTTGGGGCTTCCCTTGTGTGTGTGAGTGGGTGTTCTCTCTCTAGCTCCTAGGAAAAGGGCTCGCCCCACCTCTTGTAGGAATGATTTTGACTTTAGGTGATCAAGCACCTTACTCATCAAGCATGACAAAGCACTTGAACTAGGGGGTGTTCCCACAAGCATCTCAGGCAAGCTTCTCAAGGCACCTCAAGTACTTTAATCATGCAGCAAGTCAAGCACCTCAAGCATGGAGCCAGTCAAGCACCTCAAGCATCTTAATCAAGCACCTCAAGCATGACAAGCACCTCGAGCTTGGGCCGGGCTCCCACCTCAAGCTCAGCCCTAGCTTACTTAAGGTCAAAGGACTTTTACACACATTTATTGGAGGTCTTCAATGAAGCTAACCCTAAGGTCTTATGCTCCATTGGTTAGCCTTGCTCTTTGATAGACCATCTCCCTTTTGGGCCCCTTTACCATTGGCCCCGTGTTGAGATAGATCTAAAAGCACATACCTATATCTTAACACTTGTTCCCGTTTATTCTCCCACATTAAGTGATCAATTTAATATGAGAAAATCATTTGGGTGAGTTAGATATTAGATTTTATGACATCTTGCATGGTGATTTAGAAGTGGAAATTTATATGCAGCAGCCATAAGGGTTTGTTGAGAAAGGCAAGGAAGATTGGGAATGCCAGTTGTTAAAGAGTCTTTATGGCTTAAAACAATCACCGAGGGCATGGTACCATAAATTCCACAAGTTTATGCTTTCTCAAGGCTACAATCGTAGTGAGTTCGATCACTGTCTATATACAAAGAAGGCTAAGGATGGTAGTTGACTGATCCTTATTTTGTATGTGGATGACATGTTGATTGCTGGCAAGCACTTGGAAGAAATTTCAGCTTTAAAGTCAAAGATGGAAAAATCGTTTGACATGAAAGACATGGGTGAGGCAAGTCATATACTTGGTATGCGCATTGAGAGAGACAGATCAAAGAAGTTGATTTGGTTATCTCAAACAGAGTATATTGACAAGGTTTTGCAACGTTTCAATATGGATAAGGGAAAGGCACTGAGTGTTCCATTGCCACCATATGTGAAACTTAGCAAACAAGATTGTCCTATGTCTGAGGAAGAAGAGGCTGAAATGGATAAGATTCCATATGCGTCTGCAGTGGGTAGTTTGCTGATCCTTATTTTGTATGTGGATGACATGTTGATTGCTGGCAAGCACTTGGAAGAAATTTCAGCTTTGAAGTCAAAGATGGAAAAATCGTTTGACATGAAAGACATGGGTGAGGCAAGTCATATACTTGGTATGCGCATTGAGAGAGACAGATCAAAGAAGTTGATTTGGTTATCTCAAATAGAGTATATTGACAAGGTTTTGCAACGTTTCAATATGGACAAGGGAAAGGCATTGAGTGTTCCATTGCCACCATATGTGAAACTTAGCAAACAAGATTGTCTTGTGTCTGAGGAAGAACAGGCTGAAATGGATAAGATTGCATATGCGTCTGCAGTGGGTAGTTTGATGTATGCAATGATTGCTACTCGCCCAGACATTGCATTTGCAGTGGGAGTAGTAAGTCGATACATGTCAAACCCAGGCAAGAAACATTGGGAGGCAGTGAAAGGAATATTGAGGTACCTGAAAGCTACAAAGAGTATGCGTATATGCTATGGGAGTCAGGAGCTAAGTGTAAAGGGTTTTACAGACTCAGATTATGCAGGTGACTTAGACAACCCAAGGTCTACGTCAGGGTATGTCTTTACATTGGCTGGTGGAGCAGTATCATGGCGTTCTAGATTACAAGATTGTGTTACTCAGTCTACTACAGAGGCTGAATATGTTGCAGCATCAGAGGCATGCAAAGAATAAATTTGGCTTAATCGACTAGTAACAGATTTGGGAATCAAAGAAGAGATGCCTGTGTTATATTGTGATAGTCAAAGTGCTATACAATTGGCTCGCAATCCAGTTTATCACTCAAAGACAAAGCATGTGGATGTGAAGTATCATTTCATCATGGAAATGCTCGAGGATAAGCAACTTCAGCTTATCAAAGTTCACACCACAGAAAATCCTGCTGATCTACTTACAAAAGGACTTCCCTCAGAGAGCTTTGCGCATTTTCGCAAGCAGTTAGGTGTAGGGTAGTACATCACTTCTCTACATTTCTTGTATATTAGCTTGTATAGTAGCTTCTCTCACACTTAAAGTACCACAGTGGACTTTAAGTGGGAGGTTGTTGGGGTATAAAGCCCAATGTGGTCGCCCAGGTAAGTGGGCGGGCCGCCAGGTATGCACACATATTCTTTTGTAAAAACCTAATAAGAACTCACTATGCTCTACACATTACAGTAGAGTGAGTTCACCATATCGTCGTGCTCTTCTTCTCGCACTCTCTCTCGCGTCGCACTTCCGCTCGTCCTTCAAATTTTAGGTGTACTTTGGCACTTCAAGACCTAGTTGATACTCCTGTTTATAACCCTTTAGAAAAGCACTCAAGCACCTTTACCCATGGCTCAAATATCATTAATTACAAGGAATAGAAGAGAGGGTCTTTTACCACCAAAAAAGTACCGGCTCCTGTCAAGATTCTAATAGCTCAATAGTGGTTAAGCCGTAGGCAAGCCCCGTAGGACTTCACTATTAAGACCATAGCTCTCGACAGTGATCCCTCGTTGTCTGCACAAAGCAGGCACACTGCAAGGCTGAAAAATCCCTATTCTACTTATTCAATTGCAATTAATAATACCAACCATTTATAGTCAGCTTGAGGACCTCTCTTCTTGAGGAAGAAAAGAGAAACCTTGTGCTTTGATACCAATGTAACATTAAATGGTCTAGTAACTTGTGTGTAGTGGAAAATAACAATAGACATAGAGAGCATTTCATTAAGAATAGATTCCGAATGAGCATAACAAGAGTGCTTGGTTGGAGAGAGAAACAAAAGCATAACACCTCGTTAGATAGGCATGAACAATACTTCAAAAAGAGAGAGAAATTAATCTATTGAGAACAATTGAGGACCGGATTTACATGGAGCCGCCCCCCCTCCAAAAGGCTTTGTATTATAGGTTTCCCCCATCAAGGGAGACATTTTACAATACAATACTTTCTATTCCTTCAATAACTTGCTGGTGCAATGACAATGGAAGCTTCAAGCACCAAGATTACACTTGAAAACACAACATCAATTCCCTCATGGTCTCAGACCCAAGACCTCACACACCTTCGAAGATGGTGAGAGCTAGCGGGGTATGAGAGCAGATCTAGAGGAAGAAGGAGTATTCTTACAAGAAAGAAGTATTTATCCTCACATAACTCTTAATAGCTTAGCATAGATTAGTAATTAGCATGGTAGAGGAGATGAGCATGCATTGAAGCTTGGCTCTTGGCTGGATTTTCATCACAAAGCCAAGAGTTGTTGGTGTGGGCCACCCTTCTCAAAATCTTGGAGAAGATGATGAGGTTTCCATTAAAGCTTGGAGAATGAGAGAGAGTTCTTTGCTCCACACATGAGTTGTGTGAGTGTGTGTGTGATAATGCCTATGAAAATTCAGCCCCCCCTCTCTCTCTTGGTCGACCCCTCTTGCTATTTTCCTCATGGTGGGATCCCATTGGCCCCTGTAAAGCTTAGCCAATCATAAATTAGAAGCATAATTGCTAGTCTTGTGACATGTGTCCCCTATTCCCCTTTTGTGAGAGCTTTAGGTATTTAAATAATTAAATTAAATTCTCATTGGACCTCTTAGTCTTCTGGCCAATAGGAATCAAGCAAGCCATTGGGCTACTAAATGCTCATTGGACCGCTTGGTAGACTGTCCAAGAGTCTTCTAGAGAGCTCAATTTCTATTGGTTCTTTTATCAAGTGTTTTTAAATGAATTAAACTAAATTTACTCGAGCCTCATTCTCATTGGCCCACTTCTATGGACATCCAATAGGATTTTAATGTGAATTGGGGGCAACTAGGCTAGGAAGCTGACATGTGTTCTCTATGCCCTTTGTCTAAAGGGAAGCCTTGTGTGTGTGTGTGTGTGTGTGTGTTCTCTCACCTCTTCTCTCTCTTCCCCTACCTTTTGGGCATACCCCCTCCCATCTAGGGATATGTGAAGACTTTATGGTCTTCACAAAAGCATCCAATTCTGATAAGATTGACCATTTGGACTTTACCTTTGAATTTTGGAACCTTAGCATTTTGGAAGTCTTAACACTAGGTTGGTAATGGGACACTTTTATGTCCTGGGACACTTTTATGTCCTGTTAAGCGACCATTTTGCTTGAATTATGCCAAGAGTTTCAAAATGGATTTTGAGGTGCTATCTTTCTAGAAAGTTGGCTCATAAGCTGAAAAAAACTCGACATTTTTTTGGAATATCAATTTCATCTTTAACCTTGTCCTTGCACAACATTTTGCAATCTAAACTGTGTGAAAAAACGGGTCCTGTTTTTGGCTTTTTTCAAGTTTTTGTAACTATACCACTCTAGAACTCATGTTTTGTGAGGTCTATAATGCTAGAGAACTATCTTTAGTAGTCCTCAACATGTCGTGATGCTTCTAGGGAGACATATATGTTAATGTTGTGAGTTATGACCACATTACAAAAATTGTCAAATCCTGTTTTTTAGCCAATTTTAGCTCTTTTATGATTTTTTTGGTGGCTTTCATGATATCCAAATGCAGTTTTGATTTTCTATGTGGAATATTGTAACATAAAGCTAATATTCCTTGAGTTTTGGGGCACCTAATACCCTATTTTTCATAGTACACAATGATGGTTGATTTTTTCAATTATACAAGAAAACAAAACATTCTATAGTATATCAAGTATAGCTTTCTCAATATTGCTATTTTCTTATGACAACTATATGGATTTTTTAGGTAGTAACCATATCTAGTCATAAGGATCAAATTTGGGTAAATATTGAATAGTTTTTATGGGATTCTATAGCTCATAATGTTGAACCCAGTTTTTTCATGTTTGCTGTATTTAGCACTTCATCTTTGTCCCCAAGATTCCCCTTGGTAAAAGATGTATCATGCTTTTGACATGTTCCATGGCTCCTTATGAACCTAAAGGCCAATAGGGAACTAAGAAAACATGCCTATATTATTTTTATTGAGCGTGGCTATAGAAACTTTGATGATAGGTTCGTAGAACGGTAAAAATTCAACTTTTTTGTACCTATTTCTTTTGGCAAAACAAAAAATAGTGAGTGAGAAGAAATCATATGTTTAGATCACCAACCCATTGAAGTTAACTAGGGAATTTATCTCAAGTCCTACAAAAATCCCTAATCTTAATTTTGTGCAACAACACGTAAGAAATGATTGTTTTGATGAAAATGTACCGGTTCATCAACTTTGGAGGCTTGGTGTGACCAAACGATGATAAATTTTACAAGTTTCTTATATTTTCCATGTGTAGTAGGCCTTGAACTATAACCTCATGAAAGGAATTTAGAAAATGAGTGGATCTACTATGGTTTTGGAGGTTTTTTTCAAAGCCCTGAAAGGACACTTTTATGTCCTCTTAGGTTACCAACCTAGTGTTAATGGTCTAAACCCTAAGGTCTTTGAAGCACCATTTCTGCACATTGCTCTTTTGCAGATGGCCCCCCTTTGGATCTCTACTATGATCGGTGTGCCAGCCTAACCAATATTCTAGCTTTTTCTCCCCTGGTACTTCCCCTTATTAAATGATCACTTTAACATGAGAAAATCAGTTAGGAGAATTAAATATTAGTTATTATGACACAAGCCAATTTTTTTGGTTAAATATTTTGATTTTTATGATTGAAATTACATAAAATTACTTGAAAAATCCAAAAAAGTGCACAATGCAAGATACTAGTAATTCAAAGAGCCCTCTTTAGAAAAGTTTGTTTGGTTTAAGTATTCATATTGATTGTCTTAAATTTTGGTTGACATTTGTCTTAAAATTTTGGTTGACATTTTTCCTTTCCCTCGTACTCTTAACCAACATTATGATATTTTTTGAGCGCTCCCTCCATGCTTGTTGAGGGAGCTTACTATTACACTGGAGTTGTCAGGTTGGGTGAGTAGACTGGCATGTAGCGAGCTTGCATCTCTCTCTCTCTCTCTCTCTCTCTCTCTCTCTCTCTCTCTCTTAATCAATCAATCACCGCACAAGATGTTTATAACATCAACCTACAAGAATTTCACAAAAGAAACACATCTTGTCTTGCTTCACCATAGCAATCCATGAGTAGGCAACATCACACTCTAAACCTTTGTTTCACAATTTATCAAAGTGCAAACGTGTCTTAACACCAAGCCACAAACCTTCCACAAAATAATAAACATCTTTCCATTCAAAAAGCGCACTTGAGTCTCACCTCACAAATCATCCAGCTAGCAAATCCTTGTTGTTTGCAATGAGCTCGCCATGTTATTTTATATTCAGATAGACAATTGTAATCATTTTGAGCATTGACTAAAATCCATAAATAAATACATGCAAGAGGAATATGCTCACTCTTGCACGGGGGAAATCATACCGAGTGCTCTATGTCTCTCTTCTTCTCTCCTCTCTCACTCTCTATTTCATGTGCATGCATAGCACTTCATTTTTGGAGGTGGTCATGCACACAATCATGTTCTCTCTCTCTCTCTCTCTCTCACTCTCTATATGTTTCAGATTGTATATGGATTCGATCGTGTGTACATCTGATTCATCAAATGCAAGATTGTCAATTATGTCGATTACATGCTATGCTATTTTTTGTATTTGAGGGACTCTGTGCCTCCGATTGTTGTAGTGGTATCAGAGCATGGAAAATGTTCTTGGTAATCAAAAGCCGAATTGCATTAAAAATTCAAGCTAGCGCACGTGTTGATTCCTCCCATGGTAATTTCTATGCATGTATGATATTGTGATAGATGATCCCCTTGGATGTAGTATTCATGGATTTAATATTTACGTAATTACGACAAATTTTGTGTGATCACAAGGTCCAATTGACACATTTACATGATTACACTAAACATGATCACAAAGAATCCGGTTAAGGGCAACCTTGAAACCCACTAAAATCCCATCGAGCTTTTTAGTATTCTCGGGACGGGCCCGCCGGGCTTTTCCATTTTCCCTGCGGGCCTGCCGGGAATATTGAAAAGCCCAGCGAGCCTGCAGAATTATATATACATGGGCCGGATCAGGCCCGCTGGGTGTTATTTCATTGCTTCATATTTTGAGAGAGAGAGAGAGAGAGAGAGAGAGAGAGAGAGAGAGAGAGAGAGAGAGAGAGAGAGAGAGAGAGAGAGAGAGAGAGAGAGAGCTCCTCGAACGCCTTTGCAGGTACGTCAAGAGGAGAGAGGAGACATGAGAGAGAGGAGAGAGAGAGAGAGAGGAGGTCTCATGTGGGAGCATGCTCTACGTCGCAGTGAACGGCAGTAGTGGAGTACCTGACCACACGATCCGAGTATGTGTTATGTGTGTGTATACGTTGTGTGGTAGCGTGCCTTTTGTCATATTGCGTGGTAGTCATAAGGTACCTTACCACACAATGTGAGTGTGTGCGTAAGCTGTTCTACGGGACAATGCTTACCACGTGGGCATCACCTCGGTGAAGCGAGGAAGATGATGTCCTTGTGGTAAGTATTGACTTATTGTCTGGGTACTATGTCAGTAGCGTGGCGAATCTAGTATCCTTTTGGTAAGTCAACTTCCCTTCCCCTTTTCCAAAAAACATATGGGCATTGATCAATAACGCGGCCATATGATGTTTGTATGCAAGCCATTATTTCTCCGTAGATTTAGGTGGCACTCGATCAATAACGCGTCTAATAGAGTGTCGTTTGCTAGAAGCATCTGTTTTTGCATAAATGTGGCATTTAGGTCGTTAACCCGGCCGTACGAACGTCATATAATTTGTATGTGCATGTGCAATTAATTTTTTAAGTATTAAGTATATGAAATACTTGGTCGATAACGCGGGTGTAAAGATTATTTCATATACAAATGTTTGAATTGTTTAATTTGTTGTTTTTAACTGTCCATATGAAATTATATACCAACTAATCATATTCAGAAGAATGCTTTATTTATCAATCATCGATATCTTAAATGCTCCATTTATATAAATTATATGCAAAAAAGTATTTCTACACAATTTGAATGTTAAGTATTCTTTTTAATCTTTTTAACACTAGAATGGTAACAAGACACTTTTATGTCCTTGGACACTTTTGTGTCCTGTTAAGTGGCCATTTTGCTTGAATTATTTGAAGAGTATGAAAATGAATTTCTAGGTGCTATATATCCACAAAGTTGCGTTATGAGCTGAAAAAAACTCAACATTTTTTTTTAGAGTATCGATCTCACCATTAACCTTACTCTTGCACAACATTTTAAAACCTAAACTGTGTGAAAAAATGGGTCCTGTTTTTGGTTTTTTTTCAATTTTTGGCAACTATACCACTCTAAACTTCATGTTTGTGAGGTTTAGATGGCTAGAGGTTAGGCATTCATAGTTGTCAACATGTTTTGATGCTTGTAGAGAAATCTAAGTGTTAAAATTGAAAGTTATGACCAACTTACAAGAATTGCATAATCCTGTTTTTTTGGCCAAAATTAGCACTTTTATGATTTTTTTGGTGGCTTTCTTGATATCCAAATTCAATTTTGATTGTGTAAGTGTAATTTATAACATATAGCTAATCTTCCTTGAGTTTTGGGGGACCTAATATGCTATATAGCATAGTATATGATGATGGTTGAGTTTTTTGATTGCTGAAGAATACGCTACATTTTAGAGTAGCAAGTATTACTTTCTCAATATTGCTTGTTTCTTAGGCCAATTGTGTGTATTTTGTAGGTAGTAACCATATGTAATCATGGACTATAAACTTGGCTAGATATTGAGTAGTTTCTATGGGTTTCTAGAGGTCATAATGCTAAACCCAGTTTTTTCATGTTTGCTGTATTTAGCACTTCATCATTGCCCCCAAGGTTGCACTTAGTAAGAGATCCATTATCCTTTTGACATGCTCCATGGATCCTTTTGAATCCAAAGGCCCAAAGGGAACTAATAAAACATGTATATAGTATTTGTATTGAGCGTGACTATAGAAACTTTGATGATAGGTCTACAGAATGGCAAAAATGCAACTTTTTTGTATCTATTTTTTTTGCCCAACACAAAATTGGTGAGGTAAAAGCAACAAAATACACAAGACATGATCAAGAAAATATGGCCATGTGAGGACGTAGAGATCAAGAAAGGTATGTGGAAGGTTTCGAAGTACAACCATGATGCAATCAAAGAAAATGCTGAGAGGATTAACTTGGAAGTTTATGGCCATCCCATGCACAATGCAGATTGTGCGCTATATTTTGTAAAAATGTTATATGTTCACTTTGTGCAACAACGACCAGTAGACTTTTCATCAAAGGAGACAAATATTGCCACTCATGATATAAGGGAGAGTTGTGTCACTTTCACCCCAGATGAGCTGGCATTGATAGTGAAAGGCACCAACCTACAATTAAAGAGAGAGAAGGATATTTACACAAAACAACTGGCAGAGAAAGATGCAGAAATAACACGGATTTCTATAGCCACCCAGACATCCCAACCCTCACAAGTTCGGATGGACAAAAGAATTCACCACTTAAGCTAGGATGTTAAAAATTTGACACAGTGAGTGAATCCAACACCTGTACAAGGGACACACATCAACCACCTTGTCCTGCATCCAGATTTGGTCTCCTCGTCTACTTCAGATGCATCCTCTTCTTTCCAATGTCCAGTTTTCTACAAGAATTTTGATGGATGGAGTGTATATTATACATTGACATGCGGTCATTATTATCACTTCGCTTATCTTATTGGTTTAATGCAAAATAGTAGCCGATGTGCAATCTGTTCATAAGATATTCCACAAGAAATGTATATTATGTTTGGCATGGAAAATGAGTGTAAATTCAAGCAAGCCCGCCAAGATACCCCTAGCACAATTAGAAATCTGTTTGATGAACAAGATGCTACTTCAGAGCAACACAATTGAGATCGACAAACTATGTATAATTGCGAAATATGAAGCATTGTATATGATCAAAACATATTTGAATACAAGGTCTTTTACAATGGTTTTGACACTATCTTCATTCTACTCTCAAGCTATATCAAATCTGTAAAGTTTTTATCCGGTTCTAAGTATGAGTGTTGTGGTTCTCCTTGTATTTTCACATTTGGTCTCTGCCACACGCCAAAATTGGTAGGTTTACTTCTCACATTGATTAGAGATTATTCCTCCATTTGCATTTTGAATTTGATCAATTGGGCATGGGTTAGGTCAACTTCAGTCACTAGGCTACACATGGAGTTTGCGTAGAGGGTTTTTCACTTTTCCAATGAGTGTGAAACCTTTGGGACATGTATTGATTAGATAGGGTTCTACATGTATAGCTTCAAATTCCATAGTAAATAGAATTTTGACTTTGCCCAGGAGAAAATCACGATTTCTTTCATGTTTTCCATATTTATCTTCTTCTAAACAAGGTGAAACTCATGCAACACCTTATACTGAGTGTTATGAGCTAGCTGATGACTTTGCACTTTGTTTTGAGTCACCCTCACTAATTTAGGCCTAGTTTTAGGGCTTGTGTCTGTGAGATTTGTTTCATACATCATATGGAGACTTCCATAGCATATGGTCTTCCTCAAGAATCGTTTTTACCCTAAGTTGGACATGAGTGCCAAGTTCCCAATTCCAAATTCCAAGTGGTGCATGGTTGAGAGTAAAAAAATGTTTTTTTTCTATCTAACACTGCTGGTCGAATTTGGGTTCATTTTGGCAGATGACACAAAAAAGCCATTTTCTCTTGCAGGGTTTTTTCAATTACCCAAATTTGACTTTTGGAGTTAGGGGTGTGGTAGTCAGCCTAAAATTGACCTCATGATGATTGGTTGTCTTGACTTGGGTGTCTAAATTTAGCAAGTTTTGGGAGCATCTTGGTAGCACCTCCAAAGCACTGTGCTAAGATTTTGCATAGGAGGTAAAAATTTTAAATCCCAAAGAGTAAATTTTAGTTTTTTTCAAAATTTTATCTTAATTTAGCAGGTCCTAAATTTGCAGGTAGGCTATTTCCCCGGGTCAGCTTTATAAGCCTCCAAGGTTTGTGCAAAGGCCTTGCACCCGAGCTAATTAATAAAAAGGTAAGTTTATGGTTTTCATTAAATGAAAGGAAAAAGATAAAGACTAACGTTGGATCAAACCTTCCTCATTTAGTAGGCGGACTCTAGTATTTGTTTACTACGCTTTACTAGGCCACATGTCTAAGGTAGCACATGCTTGCTTTGTGTGAGCTTAAACAAGTGTGTGGCGTTTCCACTTACCAAGATGAGTCCCAAGAAATGGGAGAGAGAGAGAGAGAGAGAGAGAGAGAGAGAGAGAGAGCATGCAAGGCAAGAGGGGACTTGGACATGCTTGAGTTGCATTAGGAGGTGTTCTCATCTCATTGGTCAAGTGTAAAGATGACGTGCAACAAGCTTGTGATGAGGCAGGGATCAACACCAAAGCCTATCAAGCTATTTCTTGACTCCTAAAGATGCCCTCAAAGAGTATGGCATTGGGGAGGGCATCCTCCTATCATCAAAGCTTTGGCCAAGGCTTGTGAAGGAAGAGTTGGTGAGTGGCCAAAAGTGTTACCATATGCATTATGGGATGATCGTTCAACACATAGCTCAGTAAATGGCTACATGCCTGCGGAGCTAATGTATGGTCAAAAGCTAGTGATGCCGATTGAAGATACAATTCCCACATGGAATGTACTACCTTGGCAAGAGGGGCGTAGCAGGGAAGATCTCCTTGCACTGCATATAAGGCAACTATAGAGAAGACCTGGAGACATTGAAGCTGCAAAAGAACGACTCAAAAATGCAAGGTTGAAAAACAAGGACTACTTTGATAAGCGACATCGACTCAAGGGCAAAGCAATGGACAAAGGTGACTGGGTTTTAGTGTATGATAGTAGCCTTGATAACTAGCACACAGTCATGCGTAAGTTTTCAAAAAGATAGTTTGGATCGTATGTTGTAAAGCATGTGCAAGAAAATGCTACTTATAGCTTGTCTGAACTAGATGGTACAGAAGTAAAGATTTCCATTGCAGGAAAAAGGATCAAGTATATGAGGGCATCCTCATCCCTTGTCTTGCAGTCCCGTTCAGTGAGCCCTTTAATAAACCTCAACAAGCGAAAGTGTAAGTTTTTGTCTTCTATATAGAGGTGTTTGAGGAAATCTAGTGGCAACCATGCCATGTCAGATCCCTCGAACACTATAGCACATTCTTCCATGTGTTGCTCCATGTAGTCAAGAAAGCTTTGGAATGCCTCTACATGCAGGTTGGCAGTGGTCTTCATGTCAATGTCCCCTCAAACACACTGATCTGTTCATGTGTTTGATCGAAAAGTCCTATCTTTTCTAGTTGTGTGAGAAGTGTATCACAAGACATTGCCATGGGTTTGTTCGTAAAGAAGATGGGAAGAGAGCTTATAGTTAGAGTTTTGTGAATGTGAAGAATGAAGTTTAAAACCTAAAAAGTTACTTCTATATCCAAGGTAACTTAAAAAGTTACTTCTATATCCAAGGTAACTTTTTAAACAGCACTTAAAATTTAACATCAAACTAACTTAAAATTATAATTTTTAACAAATCACGTGCAAAGCATTGAAAGACACCATAGGTGCACTTCATTGTTGCATGCACATCAACTTCAATTCTCCTTTTGGTTTCTACAATCAAGGAAATGTCTGGCTTAGGCCATTTCAGACTCTGCAAGGTTGGCAAGTGAATTGGAGAAAGATTACCATACCCATTTTTCCTGGGCGTGACATAAGTATGGCCATAAAAAAAATGTTCTGTGATGCAAGCTTAGAGGATGGACAACCAACATAAAGCAACTTGTCAAGATCAGTGTAGACGGTTTTAAAAGTTCTTGCAAAGGACTATTGGCTCCCACTCTACAAAATCATATGGGAAAACATTTGCAAACATGAACAAGCAATGTAAATCTTAAAGTCATCAAAACAGTGTATACGGCAAAAATACAAAATAGACAATCTAGGAACTTGACAGAGGAGTGAAATTACAGTTCTTCGCAGAAAACCTCGATGGAGCCAGTACTATCTTTAGCTTCAGTTTGTGAAGCAACATATACATGTTGCACCTTCGCATTCCGCTTGCCGTTTTGGGTTCGCATGAACTCCATGATTCTTTCCTTCCAATGGTGTTCTCGAGAACCCATGTATCCTTGAAACCTTGTGTGTACCTCTTGAGTTGGGTTGCATTGTCATTTATATCAATCGTTTGAACTCCATCGTCACCCAATATCCATTGTCGTCTTGTACATTGCTGCATGAAATGGATTCAATGACACTCCTAAGTCATCGAGTACTTGATGATTCCATTGGGAATAGTGGCACAACCTGTAGACAAACACTTATGATTAATCTATGAACATCCATGTTCTCAATTGCATAAAGAGAAAGATTATTGATGGTACACAAAGAGAGTTAATGCCACTTACTGCTATATTGTTCCACCTGCAAGTTGGCTAAATGGGGAAGATAATGTACAAAGCATGAGAGAAGTAAATCCAATGTAGAAAGTTTAATAAAGAAGGAGCATAAAACCTGTTGAGGAAACAAAAGAGGGAATATCTAACAGAAGGATATGCTGTAGATCTTCGGCATCATGAATAAATAGAGAACTTTAGCTTCAGGAGAATGCTACAAGTTTAAGGAGAATATAGTAAGCTTGAGAAGGGAAAGGAGGTTCAAACTTCTGCTCCAAAGCTTTTTGGGAGGGAAAAGTGACATTAAGAAAAGAGATGCAACTTGCAAGGTGGAGTGAAGAGAAGTGAGAGACAATACAATGGAGAGAGAGAGAGAGGGAGGAATTGATCAGTACTCTTTTGGAAGGAATCCCTTTTTAGGGGAGAGAGAGAGAGAGAGAGAGAGAGAGAGAGAGAGAGAGAGAGAGAGAGAACCACTAGGGAGAGAAAGAATTGGTTTTAATCCCACATTAGGAAATTTCGGAGGTCATTTGGAGGGCCTTCTAAGAAAATGTATTTTTTGCACTCTCTCTCTAGAAAAAATGGCAAATAAAAGAGCTGGGTCTTTCATAGTAAAACTTCAAAAAGTGTACTTTAAGTAGATTCTTTACTCTTCTGAACATTCGTTCGTAGTGATTGAGGGATAATCCTCTTTTCAGTTGCATTGAATGAACAACGTCAATATGGAGGGAACGAGGCTAACATGGAGGGACGAATCCGCAGCCGCTATTCACTTTCCATTAAACCTGCACATTTGGCTAATGGCGCACTCCTCAAATGGCACAAATGTTACCCAGAAACGAGCCAAATATCACCTTCACATTGATTTGGACAATGAGTACCAACCATTGATTAAGCGCAGTAAAACAAACACACATATACCTCCCGCCTCCATAGACACGCTCAGAGCTCAAGGAGCTAAACACATAGATATCTGGACGAGAGGCTCTCTCTACCCTAAGAATCCAATAACTAATGCGTCTCCACCGTTTGTCAATCCTACAAGCTTATTGACCTTTGCTGGTGATGGAGAAAAGGGCCTTCTAGGTTATTGTAAATCACTTACAAGAGAAGCTGAAACTTACAAGAGCATTCTCCAAGCTCAACAATGTGAGATTGTTCGCCTTTCACATTTACATTCTACAGATCAGGTTACCATTTTGCAACATAAAACAGAGGTACAAGAACTGAAAGGAAAGGTGCGAAGTTGTCAAATGAAGGACACCATCTTGGGTGGTCGTATCCGAAAGAAGAAATTGCGCAATCTTGAAACATTGCAGGTTGCATCAGGAGGTCTCAAGAAAAGAATCCGAGCATTAAGGTGATGCTTCTTGGTTGGCTACATTGTCTTAGTTAAGTAATCTTTTTGTTTTTTCTTGTTATGCATTGTTTTCATGTGCCTAAATAGTGTTAGTGAAGCAAATTTTCTGTTATTTACTTATGCATTGTCTTCATGTAGAGATTCAATCTATCCTGACAAGGAAAACATTGACCCCAAAGCCAATATAGGAAAGAGATTGAAGCCACTTATAAGTAGAAGCCTGGCAGCAGATATAGTACATGACAAGAAGTTTAAGGTTCTACAAAGAAATGTAGTGGACAGCTTTATTTCAGAGAACTCAGTGCCTGCAAAAGAGATACAAGGCACACTTGATTCACTTGGTGTAAGCAAAAGAGGATATTCAGCTATCCAAAAGTCTGTCTCATCCATCTTTGTTAGGAAGGGTATAAAATCCAAACTTCTACCATCAACCTCAAGTGTTTGGAAAGAGAGGCTTCAACTTAACGAGGCACAGGGAGACTATCTTGGACAGCCCTTTCATATTAAAGCAACTTACAGTGGCCATGGAGCGAACATGGCATATGATGAGTTCAACAATATTTTTATGGACCTGCGGATACTACAGAAGAGAATGGTGGAGTTTTACAACATCACATTGGAAGAGTCACGTGGGCTATTACATTTTGTGTTAAAACTGGATGAGTGTGAGCTTGTTAAAGAGAAAAAGCTAGAGCGTGTTACTATTACTTTAATGAATAGAGCCCTCTCAAAGTGTCCCAGTGATGATCCTTTATATTTTAGTGTTCAATCACAATCTAACATATGGTGGCTTGGTGCGTTTGAGGTAAGCGATATTCTCAAGTAAGCTCAAATGTTCAGATCTACTTAAGTCTCATTTATTTTGTGTTGCAGGTAAAGAAAGAAGATCATGAGATTCTATATTGGGTGTTCCATCGAACTAATATTCCGGAGGTGATTGATCGACAGACTAACCAGGGAGAGGTACTACATCTAGATGGAAGGGGAGACTTTCAAGTTCAGTGGCATCTTGCAGGTGACCTTAAAACATTAAAGTGCATGTATAATTGTGGAATGGGTGCAATGGCAAAGTCACCGTGTTTGTTCTGCATGGAGCCTGCAAAGGTCATGGACCCAAAGTGGTGGAGAAAAGCTCCAACCCGTCACATTGAGGATCCTGCTTTTCGACCCGTTTTGAAAATACCACTTGTGAATGTCCACATTTGTACAATGCATGCCCTTTGTAGAATTGTGGAGAAATTGGTCTACTTATACATCGGGTTTGCTTGGAAGATTAAGAACTCCGCAGAACGACAAGTAGCCCTGCAGTGCTTAGAAATGGTACTGTCGGATATGGGGCTTCATGGTGGCAATGTGAAAATCCAGCGGGATGAAAAGAGATCAACTGCTGAGAAGGATGTCCCATGCAAACCATCCATCGGTGGGGTGAAGGCACGGAGGTTTTTATCTAAGCCCCAAGGTACAAGAGATCCAAAGCTAACAAAACATGGAAAAATATATAACACATCTTATGTTAGCAAGGTAGAGTATCAGAGCTGGAAAAAGCTACATATTGCAGTCAAAGACCACGAACCAACTACTCGTAACGCGAAGGCTGAGGTTTGGCGATCAATAGACATCTTATTTTTGATGTGCGACAAAGATGACGGGTCACAAGGTGATATGAACAAGTTCAGGGAAAATCTCAACCTTCTGAAAAAATCATTCAAGACAGCATGGACAGACACCCAGATTACTCACTACATGGTATTATAATGTATTTCTTTCTCTCTTATGTGCAAATATGTGACTGTAAAACATTCTAACTAATCTGTTTTCATATCCAGCACATCATCTTCAATCATTTGCCATATTTTATACAGAAGTATGGGAACCCGGCAATATGGAATACCCAAGGGATGGAAAAGTCTCATTACATGGCGAGAAATGCTTATTTCAGGCACACACGACATGGTGGCTCTCGAATCAAGGCTAACAGTTTGAGAGAACTATTTGAATGGTTCTATCGTAGAATCATTCATCGAATGCAGGCAAAAGAAGTCTTGGCAAATTCAGCAACAGCACAAGCCATCAGACATTTACAACAACAAAAAGCTAAAAGATCAATGGCATACAACAACTCCGGAGCTCGTGAAAGTCAACGAAGGTGGAGAGAGACAATGGTGTATGTGAATCACAAGTGGAGAAAGATACTCTGAGTGGATGACATTGTACAAAATTTATGTAATACATGATCTTATACAATTGCTACTTGAAGTGTATCAAGTTTTGCAGGTTCAATTTTGTTTTTTGGCACGTCACCCTTGTAACGAATCATGAGATGTTTGCCATACTCTAAAAGTTCATCTGGGTTTTGTCTACCAAGAGCTAGTGCCATTGCTGTGTAGGTGTAGTAATACGCTGCCCGACCACCTGTATAGCCTGGGCAGTAACCAAAACAATCTCTAGCAAACACTTTGTCCACAAGAATGACTTTATCTGCACTTTTGGGCAGCACCGGTCCACCCAAGAAGCGTGATAGTGTCTTGAATGTGTAAGTTGCTATTGAACCCTCTTGTGACATGGAATTGTGAAAAACTACTATCGGCGACTCGCAAAGATTTGAAAGGTACTGTGCTAGGGACGCATCCCTTCCTCGATACTCTCTTGTCCGGCGCCGAAGGAAGTCATCCTTGTCAGCAATCCAAGACTGCACATACAATGTCAGAAATGACACAAACAGAGAGGGAGAGAGAGAGAGAGAGAGAAGAGAGAGAGACACTTACCATGAAGCTCTCATCCTGCAGAAAGAGGTTTTCTTGCCACAGGTCTACAGATGTAGTTGACCCCTGACCTGAATGGTTAAACCAATCCTCCACTTCTTTGTTACTTTTCGATGGTCTTAGGCTTTGTCTTATTGCTTGGAAGGTGGCTTCATCAGGTAGTGTCTCCTTGTATTTTTCAGCTTTCTCAAAGCATCTTCGAAGGCATTCCATTGGATTGCTGGATGTTTCCATTGCCTCATCATCACTACTATCCTCTGAAACAAATCCACTCCTCTCCTCTTGGACTCTGGAAATAATAGCTAGGGAGAAATCCTCCCTTAAATAAAACACACTTTGCACATCATGTAAGAAGATATAGGTCCTGTCTCCAATCCTGAAGTCAGGCACAGCAGGCAACATCATCTGAGCATGCTTCTCAGTGAAGTTACTGACATCCAATGGAAGTTTGATTTCTGTGGTTTTCACAGAGAGCATCTTACTTCTTTGTACTTCAATTGCCTCAACCTCAAGGTCGACTGTGTCTTCAACCTCCTCTACTTCTTGCATATGAGTTGTTTCCTCGCAT